>NC_133362.1:7034615-7222115 GCF_049309525.1 Garra rufa | reverse complement strand
CATTTCTGGAGATTTTTTGCCCTTTCCTATGCCACATACCTTCTATGTAGATATCAGAGAACAATTTTAAATATTCTCTCAATGCATTCTATGGCACCTTTAATATCCTAATGATTTTTGGCATAAAAGAAAAATCGATAATTTTGACCCATACAATGTATTTTTGGCTATTGCTACAAATATACAAGTGCTACTTAAGAGTCACAAATCAATTATTTTCTGTGTCAATCAACATTGTGCCACAAAAGCTTGAAGTTTTACTTGTATTGCACTTGGAACGTTTTTGCAGGGTGAAAAGAAACCTATTGCAGTTCCTCGAAATGTGGAGAACGTGCTCCAGTTGGATGTCAGGCATAAGGAAATTTAAGTAGAAAGACTTTGGGAGTGAATGAGAAAAAGGAGGTTTGGAATCAAACGTTTTGACTTTCCGGCCAAAGGAATGTTTCTCCGACAACAGCGCTCTCCATCCTTCTCCTGTTTATTTTCTTTCCCAGGCGGCTTAAGTGCGAGAATTTGCAGATGTAAAAGGTTCACTTCAGTTCCCGAAATATTTCAAAACTGCCTAAGAACATGATTTATGTTTCTTCACCCGCTCTGAAAGGTGCTTTCGGACCTCAAAACTCTCAAAATAGACTCGCTTCCACCTGCCTGCAGGAATATAGACATTACACCGTCTGTGCTGCCTTTAAACCCAAACTCTCTCTCAAACACACGCCCCTTTCAAGCATACTCGCTCGCCCGTCCCACTGTACCACTTGGAATGTCCCGAATGCTGCCAGCAGCGATATTAAAGGAAGTCATCAATAGCATGCTTAGCATAGTTGCGTGCTATCGGAGTATGGGCGGCTTAACCCTTTAGCACAGGAGTTCTCAACTCTGGCCCTCGATGTCCATTTTCCTGCAGAGTTTAGCTCCAGCCCTAATCAGATATTTTAAAATCACGTGTGAAAGGGTTAATGAGATGTGTGCATGAGCTTAACCTCTGACCTCTGAGACTTCATACAAAACACAGACTGAGGTACACTACCAGTGAAGTCTGGACACATCTATTCATTCTTTATTACAATTTTCTCATTTTAGACTAATATTAAAGTATCAAAGCTATGAAATACCACTGATGGAAGTATGATGTACTGAGCAAGACACGTGAGAAATGAAAACTATGTTTGAGCTGCTTCTGTTTAGAGTACAACTGTGCTCATGAGGTGCATCTTGGGATGCTTTTGAACACTATTGAAGGAGGAACTTTTGCATTAATGAGAAATATAGTTCAAGAACTTTTTTATTTATTTGTTATCAATTTATTTATAATTATTAATATTATTATTATTTTAGTATTGGTATTGGTATTGGTAGTAAATGGGTTCTCATACTTATACATAATGCTGGTTTTAGCTGGAATTATTGTATTTGTAATTATTGTAATGTATTTATTTATTTTTATTTTGGGACAGCACTTTACAATAAGGTCCCATTATTTAACATTAGTTAATGCATTACCCAACAGTAATAATGTGCAGTAAATTTTATACAGTATTTATTCATGTTTGTTAGTTAAACATTATTAATTCATGTTAACTAATGCTTTTTCTACAAGATTAAGCAGGTGTTTTAGTATCATTGAGATACTATTATAGTTTTTATTGATTTTATTTTTATATTTTAATTATATTTAACATTTTAGTTGTAATTTTGTTGTGTTTTTTGTCATTTTAAATTAAAATATAAGACAAATAAAATTTTATATTATTGAATATTAGTATGCTGCATTGGCAACAAACTAAAGTAAAATACAGTACATGTAAGATGATGTATTACATTTATTGTATTTGTATATTTTTGTTTAAAGTTTTAGTAATTTTGTTGTTTTTTGTAATTTTTTATTAGTTTTTATTCCATTTTATTTCTATTTATTTTATTCTGTTTTAATTTTAGTTAAGTACTTATTTCTTTCTACTTATTCTACTTATTACTTAAGCACACAATTATCCTAACTTCAATTATTTTTACATTATTTTCACATTGCTAACTAACACTATTAAAAATCGTTTTTTATTAAAATATAGCGGAAATAAAGTAGATTAGAGTAAATTTTAGTATGGTACATTGGCAACAAATTGAAGTAAAACACAGTACATATAAGATTATATATTACATATATTATATATGATATTTTCATTTTCATTTTATTTAAAGTTTTAGTAATTTTGTTGTGTTTTTGTCCTTTTTTATTAGTTTTTTCTTTTCTTTTCAGTTTTCGCTTATTTTGGTACTTATTTCCAATTATCTTCTTTGCTTCAGTTATTTTCCCATTGGTGTTATTGCTAACTAACACTATTAAAAAATATTTTTTGTTAATTAAAATATAGCAGAGATAAAATATAAATTAAAATTTTAATTTTAATTAAAGTTTTAGTAATTCTAATAAAAATCAGTTTTTATTTATTTATATTTCAGTTGTTTTATTTGTAGTTATTTTGTACTTATTTCTTTACACAATTTTCTTTACTTTAATTATTTTCACATTAGTGTTATTTCTATCTAACACTATTAAAAACAGTTTTTGATCATTAAAATACAGCAGAAATAAATTATAAATATTAGTAAATAGTAAACATTGGCAACAAACTGAAATAAAATACATGTAAGATGCATTATTACATTTATAATAGTTTTTATTAATTATTTTGAAAGTTTTTATTTTTATATTTTCATTTCTTTGCACATTTTTTTTTCACATTAGTGTTATTGCTTACTAACACAATTTTTTTTTAAATCACTTTTGTTAATTAAAATATAACAAAGATAAAACATAAATATTAGTAAAAAATTAGTATGTTGCATTGGCAAAAAACTGAAGTAAAATACAAGTAAGATGAATTATTAAAATGATTAAAACCAAAACTGTAATAAAAATAATGCTAAACAAAAATATTTAAAAAACATATATATATAAAGGCACATAAAAATGACTGAAACTAATAAATATTAATAAATATTTTCATGATGCATAAATAATACTAAAACAACATGGCTTCACATATCTCCTTTTGAGTTAAAAAGTTAAACTTTTTTTCTCAACTAACAAAAATGTTCAAATAAGATCATGGTTTTAGTTTTTGTTTAAAAAACCAGAGCTGAAGATTTTAGGTCAATCGCTTTTTAAGATCATGTGAAACACGAGTTCAGTCAAGAGTGTCCAGTCTTTTGAGCGATGGTGTTTTTGCAGTCCAAGCTGAAACTTGACCTATGAAGCTGGCTCTTTTTACAGTAGCCAGTTAAACCTGAAGCATGAAGGCCATTGAGACGCAACGTGGCCAGGAATGCAAGTACAGGTGTTTCTCTGCGTTTCGGGACATTTAATGCTGCTTTAACGAGAGCTTCATTCAGTGCAGCTCAAGAGTGAAGAATGCCCCTCTTTCTTCAGCGCTCCTTATCTTTCTGCCTGTGTGTAACTGTGTGTGTAGTGCTGCTTTTGCTAGCTGTGGTGTTCACAGTCACTTTCTTTCACCAGCACTGGTATTCAGGCTCTATCTCGGTACTGTCACCCTGAATGGGATTTCAGATTACAGCTCGCAACACAACAATAAAATGGTAGTCTAGTCCAGGAATTCTGCTCAATAGCACAGATATAGTTACATGGTGAACAGCAGCCAGATAGCAGAGAATCTGTGGGCTATGTATGATGATGATGCATGATGCTTTACTGGTTTTTGAGTTAAAAAAAAACTTCTTTTGTTTGTGTCTGTGATGAATTAGCTCTTTATCATGCAAGTGGAGCATTATAAAGGGTATTAGGCTAGAAACGCCTTTCAATGATTCTGTGATTCACTCACTTGTTTCACTGCTGAACAAATCAACGTTTTTGAGTGAATCCTTAAAATCGAAGGCTCACTCTTGAAAGACACCCACTTGTTTACTTCCCATTTTGAATGAATCGATTGCATGAATGATTCAGTGACTATTTTCTGAATGAATCAGATGCTTGATTCATTCCTGAATGAATCAGTGTTCATAGGTTGACTCACTCATAAAGGCAGTCACTTGTTTTATTCTTGAAACAATCAAAGTTTTTAAGTGAATCATTTTCTTGCTGGATGAAGGTGTTTTTAAATTAATTGATTGCATGAATGATTCAGTGACTCTTCTGAATGAATCGGATGCTTGATTTATTCCTGAATGAATCAGTGTTCATAGGTTGACTCACTCATAAAGGCAGTCACTTGTTTTATTCCTAAAACAATCAAAGTTTTTGAGTGAATCGTTTCTTGCTGGATGAAGGTGTGTTTAAATGAATTGATTGCATGAATGATTCAGTGACTCTTCTGAATGAATCGGATGCTTGATTTATTCCTGAATGAATCTGTGTTCATAGGTTGACTCACTCGTAAAGGCAGTCACTTGTTATTCTTGAAACAATCAAAGTTTTTAAGTGAATCGTTTCTTGCTGGATGAAGGTGTGTTTTTGAATGAATCGATTGCATGAATTATTCAGTGACTATTTTCTGAATGAATCAGATGCTTGATTCATTCCTGAATTAATCGGATGCTTGATTCATTCCTGAATGAATCAGTGTTCATAGGTTGACTCGCTCATAAAGGCAGTCACTTGTTTTGTTCCCGAAACAATCAAAGTTTTTAAGTGAATCGTTTTCTTGCTGGATGAAGGTGTTTTTAAATTAATTGATTGCATGAATGATTCAGTGACTCTTCTGAATGAATCGGATGCTTGATTTATTCCTGAATGAATCAGTGTTCATAGGTTGACTCACTCGTAAAGGCAGTCACTTGTTATTCTTGAAACAATCAAAGTTTTTAAGTGAATCGTTTCTTGCTGGATGAAGGTGTGTTTTTGAATGAATCGATTGCATGAATGATTCAGTGACTATTTTCTGAATGAATCAGATGCTTGATTCATTCCTGAATGAATCAGTGTTCATAGGTTGACTCGATCATAAAGGCAGTTACATGTACTTGTTTTATTCATGAAACAATCAAAGTTTTTTAAGTGAATCGTTTCTTGCTGGATGATGGTGTGTTTAAATGAATTGATTGCATGAATGATTCAGTGACTCTTCTGAATGAATCGGATGCTTGATTTATTCCTGAATGAATCAGTGTTCATAGGTTGACTCACTCATAAAGGCAGTCACTTGTTTTATTCCTAAAACAATCAAAGTTTTTAAGTGAATCGTTTCTTGCTGGATGAAGGTGTGTTTAAATGAACTGAGTGCATGAATGATTCAGTGACTCTTCTGAATGAATCGGATGCTTGATTTATTCCTGAATGAATCTGTGTTCATAGGTTGACTCACTCGTAAAGGCAGTCACTTGTTATTCTTGAAACAATCAAAGTTTTTAAGTGAATCGTTTCTTGCTGGATGAAGGTGTGTTTTTGAATGAATCGATTGCATGAATGATTCAGTGACTATTTTCTGAATGAATCAGTGTTCATAGGTTGACTCGCTCATAAAGGAAGTCACTTGTTTTATTCCTAAAACAATCAAAGTTTTTGAGAGAATAGTTTCTTGCTGGATGAAGGTGTGTTTTTGAATGAATCGATTGCATGAATTATTCAGTGACTATTTTCTGAATGAATCAGATGCTTGATTCATTCCTGAATTAATCGGATGCTTGATTCATTCCTGAATGAATCAGTGTTCATAAGTTGACTCGCTCATAAAGGCAGTCACTTGTTTTATTCCTGATACAATCAAAGTTTTTAAGTGAATCGTTTCTCGCTGGGTGAAGGTGTGTTTTGAATGAATCGATTGCATGAATGACTCAATGAGTTTTTTTCTGAATGAATCAGATGCTAGATTCATTCCTGAATAAATCAGTGTTCATAGGTTGACTCACTCATAAAGGCAGTCACTTGTTTTGTTCCCGAAACAATCAAAGTTTTTAAGTGAATCGTTTTCTTGCTGGATGAAGGTGTTTTTAAATTAATTGATTGCATGAATGATTCAGTGACTCTTCTGAATGAATCGGATGCTTGATTTATTCCTGAATGAATCAGTGTTCATAGGTTGACTCACTCGTAAAGGCAGTCACTTGTTATTCTTGAAACAATCAAAGTTTTTAAGTGAATCATTTCTTGCTGGATGAAGGTGTGTTTTTGAATGAATCGATTGCATGAATGATTCAGTGACTATTTTCTGAATGAATCAGATGCTTGATTCATTCCTGAATGAATCAGTGTTCATAGGTTGACTCGATCATAAAGGCAGTTACATGTACTTGTTTTATTCTTGAAACAATCAAAGTTTTTTAAGTGAATCGTTTCTTGCTGGATGATGGTGTGTTTAAATGAATTGATTGCATGAATGATTCAGTGACTCTTCTGAATGAATCGGATGCTTGATTTATTCCTGAATGAATCAGTGTTCATAGGTTGACTCACTCATAAAGGCAGTCACTTATTTTATTCCTAAAACAATCAAAGTTTTTAAGTGAATCGTTTCTTGCTGGATGAAGGTGTGTTTAAATGAACTGATTGCATGAATGATTCAGTGACTCTTCTGAATGAATCGGATGCTTGATTTATTCCTGAATGAATCTGTGTTCATAGGTTGACTCACTCGTAAAGGCAGTCACTTGTTATTCTTGAAACAATCAAAGTTTTTAAGTGAATCGTTTCTTGCTGGATGAAGGTGTGTTTTTGAATGAATCGATTGCATGAATGATTCAGTGACTATTTTCTGAATGAATCAGTGTTCATAGGTTGACTCGCTCATAAAGGAAGTCACTTGTTTTATTCCTAAAACAATCAAAGTTTTTGAGAGAATAGTTTCTTGCTGGATGAAGGTGTGTTTTTGAATGAATCGATTGCATGAATGACTCAATGAGTTTTTTTCTGAATGAATCAGATGCTAGATTCATTCCTGAATAAATCAGTGTTCATAGGTTGACTCACTCATAAAGGCAGTCACTTGTTTTGTTCCCGAAACAATCAAAGTTTTTAAGTGAATCGTTTTCTTGCTGGATGAAGGTGTTTTTAAATTAATTGATTGCATGAATGATTCAGTGACTCTTCTGAATGAATCGGATGCTTGATTTATTCCTGAATGAATCAGTGTTCATAGGTTGACTCACTCGTAAAGGCAGTCACTTGTTATTCTTGAAACAATCAAAGTTTTTAAGTGAATCATTTCTTGCTGGATGAAGGTGTGTTTTTGAATGAATCGATTGCATGAATGATTCAGTGACTATTTTCTGAATGAATCAGATGCTTGATTCATTCCTGAATGAATCAGTGTTCATAGGTTGACTCGATCATAAAGGCAGTTACATGTACTTGTTTTATTCTTGAAACAATCAAAGTTTTTTAAGTGAATCGTTTCTTGCTGGATGATGGTGTGTTTAAATGAATTGATTGCATGAATGATTCAGTGACTCTTCTGAATGAATCGGATGCTTGATTTATTCCTGAATGAATCAGTGTTCATAGGTTGACTCACTCATAAAGGCAGTCACTTATTTTATTCCTAAAACAATCAAAGTTTTTAAGTGAATCGTTTCTTGCTGGATGAAGGTGTGTTTAAATGAACTGATTGCATGAATGATTCAGTGACTCTTCTGAATGAATCGGATGCTTGATTTATTCCTGAATGAATCTGTGTTCATAGGTTGACTCACTCGTAAAGGCAGTCACTTGTTATTCTTGAAACAATCAAAGTTTTTAAGTGAATCGTTTCTTGCTGGATGAAGGTGTGTTTTTGAATGAATCGATTGCATGAATGATTCAGTGACTATTTTCTGAATGAATCAGTGTTCATAGGTTGACTCGCTCATAAAGGAAGTCACTTGTTTTATTCCTAAAACAATCAAAGTTTTTGAGAGAATAGTTTCTTGCTGGATGAAGGTGTGTTTTTGAATGAATCGATTGCATGAATGACTCAATGAGTTTTTTTCTGAATGAATCAGATGCTAGATTCATTCCTGAATAAATCAGTGTTCATAGGTTGACTCACTCATAAAGGCAGTCACTTGTTTTGTTCCCGAAACAATCAAAGTTTTTAAGTGAATCGTTTTCTTGCTGGATGAAGGTGTTTTTAAATTAATTGATTGCATGAATGATTCAGTGACTCTTCTGAATGAATCGGATGCTTGATTTATTCCTGAATGAATCAGTGTTCATAGGTTGACTCACTCGTAAAGGCAGTCACTTGTTATTCTTGAAACAATCAAAGTTTTTAAGTGAATCATTTCTTGCTGGATGAAGGTGTGTTTTTGAATGAATCGATTGCATGAATGATTCAGTGACTATTTTCTGAATGAATCAGATGCTTGATTCATTCCTGAATGAATCAGTGTTCATAGGTTGACTCGATCATAAAGGCAGTTACATGTACTTGTTTTATTCTTGAAACAATCAAAGTTTTTTAAGTGAATCGTTTCTTGCTGGATGATGGTGTGTTTAAATGAATTGATTGCATGAATGATTCAGTGACTCTTCTGAATGAATCGGATGCTTGATTTATTCCTGAATGAATCAGTGTTCATAGGTTGACTCACTCATAAAGGCAGTCACTTATTTTATTCCTAAAACAATCAAAGTTTTTAAGTGAATCGTTTCTTGCTGGATGAAGGTGTGTTTAAATGAACTGATTGCATGAATGATTCAGTGACTCTTCTGAATGAATCGGATGCTTGATTTATTCCTGAATGAATCTGTGTTCATAGGTTGACTCACTCGTAAAGGCAGTCACTTGTTATTCTTGAAACAATCAAAGTTTTTAAGTGAATCGTTTCTTGCTGGATGAAGGTGTGTTTTTGAATGAATCGATTGCATGAATGATTCAGTGACTATTTTCTGAATGAATCAGTGTTCATAGGTTGACTCGCTCATAAAGGCAGTCACTTATTTTATTCCTAAAACAATCAAAGTTTTTAAGTGAATCGTTTCTTGCTGGATGAAGGTGTGTTTAAATTAATTGATTGCATGAATGATTCAGTGACTCTTCTGAATGAATCGGATGCTTGATTTATTCCTGAATGAATCAGTGTTCATAGGTTGACTCACTCGTAAAGGCAGTCACTTGTTATTCTTGAAACAATCAAAGTTTTTAAGTGAATCATTTCTTGCTGGATGAAGGTGTGTTTTTGAATGAATCGATTGCATGAATGATTCAGTGACTATTTTCTGAATGAATCAGATGCTTGATTCATTCCTGAATGAATCAGTGTTCATAGGTTGACTCGATCATAAAGGCAGTTACATGTACTTGTTTTATTCTTGAAACAATCAAAGTTTTTTAAGTGAATCGTTTCTTGCTGGATGATGGTGTGTTTAAATGAATTGATTGCATGAATGATTCAGTGACTCTTCTGAATGAATCGGATGCTTGATTTATTCCTGAATGAATCAGTGTTCATAGGTTGACTCACTCATAAAGGCAGTCACTTATTTTATTCCTAAAACAATCAAAGTTTTTAAGTGAATCGTTTCTTGCTGGATGAAGGTGTGTTTAAATGAACTGATTGCATGAATGATTCAGTGACTCTTCTGAATGAATCGGATGCTTGATTTATTCCTGAATGAATCTGTGTTCATAGGTTGACTCACTCGTAAAGGCAGTCACTTGTTATTCTTGAAACAATCAAAGTTTTTAAGTGAATCGTTTCTTGCTGGATGAAGGTGTGTTTTTGAATGAATCGATTGCATGAATGATTCAGTGACTATTTTCTGAATGAATCAGTGTTCATAGGTTGACTCGCTCATAAAGGAAGTCACTTGTTTTATTCCTAAAACAATCAAAGTTTTTGAGAGAATAGTTTCTTGCTGGATGAAGGTGTGTTTTTGAATGAATCGATTGCATGAATGACTCAATGAGTTTTTTTCTGAATGAATCAGATGCTAGATTCATTCCTGAATAAATCAGTGTTCATAGGTTGACTCACTCATAAAGGCAGTCACTTGTTTTGTTCCCGAAACAATCAAAGTTTTTAAGTGAATCGTTTTCTTGCTGGATGAAGGTGTTTTTAAATTAATTGATTGCATGAATGATTCAGTGACTCTTCTGAATGAATCGGATGCTTGATTTATTCCTGAATGAATCAGTGTTCATAGGTTGACTCACTCGTAAAGGCAGTCACTTGTTATTCTTGAAACAATCAAAGTTTTTAAGTGAATCATTTCTTGCTGGATGAAGGTGTGTTTTTGAATGAATCGATTGCATGAATGATTCAGTGACTATTTTCTGAATGAATCAGATGCTTGATTCATTCCTGAATGAATCAGTGTTCATAGGTTGACTCACTCGTAAAGGCAGTCACTTGTTATTCTTGAAACAATCAAAGTTTTTAAGTGAATCATTTCTTGCTGGATGAAGGTGTGTTTTTGAATGAATCGATTGCATGAATGATTCAGTGACTATTTTCTGAATGAATCAGATGCTTGATTCATTCCTGAATGAATCAGTGTTCATAGGTTGACTCGATCATAAAGGCAGTTACATGTACTTGTTTTATTCTTGAAACAATCAAAGTTTTTTAAGTGAATCGTTTCTTGCTGGATGATGGTGTGTTTAAATGAATTGATTGCATGAATGATTCAGTGACTCTTCTGAATGAATCGGATGCTTGATTTATTCCTGAATGAATCAGTGTTCATAGGTTGACTCACTCATAAAGGCAGTCACTTATTTTATTCCTAAAACAATCAAAGTTTTTAAGTGAATCGTTTCTTGCTGGATGAAGGTGTGTTTAAATGAACTGATTGCATGAATGATTCAGTGACTCTTCTGAATGAATCGGATGCTTGATTTATTCCTGAATGAATCTGTGTTCATAGGTTGACTCACTCGTAAAGGCAGTCACTTGTTATTCTTGAAACAATCAAAGTTTTTAAGTGAATCGTTTCTTGCTGGATGAAGGTGTGTTTTTGAATGAATCGATTGCATGAATGATTCAGTGACTATTTTCTGAATGAATCAGTGTTCATAGGTTGACTCGCTCATAAAGGAAGTCACTTGTTTTATTCCTAAAACAATCAAAGTTTTTGAGAGAATAGTTTCTTGCTGGATGAAGGTGTGTTTTTGAATGAATCGATTGCATGAATTATTCAGTGACTATTTTCTGAATGAATCAGATGCTTGATTCATTCCTGAATTAATCGGATGCTTGATTCATTCCTGAATGAATCAGTGTTCATAAGTTGACTCGCTCATAAAGGCAGTCACTTGTTTTATTCCTCACTGTAAAAAATTTGCTGTAGTTCTGCAGCTGGTTGCCAGTAACTTACTGTAGATTTTTAATTTATGTTATTTACTGGCAACAGTTTGTTCAAAGTTAAATGAACATTAAACATTAACAAGTCTTTGTCTTTACAGAATAAAACTATAAAATAACAACCTACTGCAAAGCATTCTGGGAACCAGAAACCTTCATCAACCTTTTTCTGTTTTTTCCTTCAGATTTTGGTTCCCAGAATGCTTTGCATGAGGCTGTTATTTTAGTTTTATTCTGTAAAGATAAAGACTTGTTAATGTTTAATGTTCAATTAACTTTGAACAAACTGTTGCCAGTAAATAGCATAAATTTAAATCTACAGTAAGTTACTGGCAACCAGCTGCCAGTAATACTGTAATTTCTACAGATTTTGTTTACAGTGCTGATACAATCAAAGTTTTTAAGTGAATCGTTTCTCGCTGGGTGAAGGTGTGTTTTTGAATGAATCGATTGCATGAATGACTCAATGAGTTTTTTTCTGAATGAATCAGATGCTAGATTCATTCCTGAATAAATCAGTGTTCATAGGTTGACTCACTCATAAAGGCAGTCACTTGTTTTGTTCCCGAAACAATCAAAGTTTTTAAGTGAATCGTTTTCTTGCTGGATGAAGGTGTGTTTTTGAATTAATCGATTGCATGAATGATTCAGTGACTATTTTCTGAATGAATCAGTGTTCATAGGTTGACTCGCTCATAAAGGAAGTCACTTGTTTTATTCCTAAAACAATCAAAGTTTTTGAGAGAATAGTTTCTTGCTGGGTGAAGGTGTGTTTTTGAATGAATCGATTGCATGAATGACTCAATGAGTTTTTTCTGAATGAATCAGATGCTAGATTCATTCCTGAATAAATCAGTGTTCATAGGTTGACTCACTCATAAAGGCAGTCACTTGTTTTGTTCCCGAAACAATCAAAGTTTTTAAGTGAATCATTTTCTTGCTGGATGAAGGTGTTTTTAAATTAATTGATTGCATGAATGATACAGTGACTCTTTTCTGAATTAATCAGATGCTTGGTTTATTCCTGAATGAATCAGTGTTCATAGGTTGACTCGCTCATAAAGGCAGTCACTTGTTTTGTTCCCGAAACAATCAAAGTTTTTAAGTGAATTGTTTTCTTGCCGGACGAAGGTGTGTTTTTGAATGAATGAATCATTGTTCTGATCAAATAGGTTGACTCACTCATAAAGGTAGTCACTTTTTTTTTATTCTTGAAACAAATCAGTGTTTTTGAATGATTTACTCATAAAGACAGTTGCTTATTTCTATTCTGTTCGAATCAACAGTTTTGAATGAATTAGTTGAATTAATTCAAATTAAATTTATAAATATATATAATGTAGTGATGTTAAATTATTTTGAGGTTTCACGATAAACAGTGTATTATACATGTTATTTTAAGCTTTAGACCCACCTTTACAGGTGACACTGACTCCGCTCCAGGTACCGTTCTCCTGGCACACGCGTGTTCCCGCTCCTATCATGCGATAACCTTGAGAACACGTGAAATGAACCTCATGACCCACCAGGTACTTTGAGCCAAACTTCCTCCCGTGGGCCGGAGACACCAGAGGTGGACATGAGGATTGGGCTAGAGAGTACACGAGAGGACAAACAAACATAAAGAGAGAGGAATGTTAGAGTAGAGCAGGGTTACATGAGGGATGAAAGTAACGCATTCTGAAATGCTGGGATATTTGCCTGAAGGCAGGCATGTGTTACTCAATGTGGAAACTGCCATGGGAAAAGATGGGAAATGCCTCATTTCATACAGACAGCTTAAGAATAGGCGAACAATACCACATGGACTGTGCAAAACAGGACCCTAGGAGCAAAATACTTTTATATTTTTTCAAGTATCAGTGAGCATGCTTTTAGAAGGGCTTGTTTTTGTATCTAGGAAACGAGAAGAATGCACAATCCTATTGCAACAGCACTTTAATGTAGAAAATGATCTGTAGTTTGTCAAAGAATCTACTTAATTTTGTCCTGTCAAGCACTGGCTGCTTCAAATGCCAAAGTAACTCTTGATCGTTCCTGCCGCCAACCTCGGTTCACGAACTGCGCAACAGCTTGGGCCAAATGACACAGCTACGCATCCGACCTGTTCACATCACCCTTCAGGAGCTTGGACTCCTTTCCAAACCTGAAGAAGCAGCCAGACCACTCATTTTAAAGGAAGGAAGTAATTTCACGCTTTTAAAATACAAATAGATTTCGAGAGATCTTTGATTTGTTGGAATTCTGAGGCTCGTTTATTAGGATTAATAAATCCTCTATGCAAGAATTACTTTCCAAAAACACATTTTTTATTGACTGAATACTTTTGCCGCCAAATGACACAAGCTCTTTCATTCAACGAACACATTTTGCAAAGCAAAAATACATGAGAATGTGTATGACTGAAGACCTGTCAGTTTAACGGAATTCATTTTCCTAACTTCAATTAAAGACTTTAGCCAGACACCATTTTAAAAAAGAAGTGTATCACTTCCTAGCTTAATATGCAGAAACACTATTATAACAATGCTGTGTTTGCATCCAGATGCAACAACATTGACTCAACGAATGGCAGGAAACCTGTTGAGAACAATCAATATTTTGCATTTTGATTTTTGCGCTACAGTTGCAGAGTTTTTATGTGCTTTGGAAATGCATGAATATATTTGCAGTTTGCAAGTTTTTCAAGTGATTTATGAATACTGAAGTACATAGTAGTGCAACCTTTTGAACAGACTGCATTTATTTACCCCCTCAGTGCATTTTATACTGTAGATGTAAAATTATACACTCTTAAAAATAAAGATGCTTCAAAAGGTTCTTCAACCGATGCTATAGAAGAACCTTTTTGTCTAAATGGTTCCATAAAAAACCTTTAATATCTGAAGAACCTTTCTGTTTCACAAAAGGTTCTTTGTGGCAAATAAGGTTCTTCAGATTATAAAAAGGTAAGCAAGAAATGGTTCTTTAAAGAACCTTTGACTGAATAGTTCTTTGTGGAACCAAAAATGGTTCTTCTATGGCATTGGTTGAAGAACCTTTTAAAGCACCTTTATTTTTAAGAGTGTATAATTTCACATCTACAGTCTACATTTACAAAGCACCTTTATTTTCAAGAGTGTATATACTATCAACCCTAACTAAAGTTGCGTTTTATCGAAATTTGAGGGATATTTTCCATGCAAAAAGGCCCATTGTCAAGCGCAAGATTTTGCAGAGCATCACTAAATGACTGCACATTAAGAATATTCATCTTCCAATTAAGGGTAGCTTGCATATTTACAGTTGAGGTCAAAGGTTTACAAACTTAAAGTCTTGCAGAATCTGCAAAAATTATTTTAGCAAAATCATACAAAATGCGTGTTATTTTTTATTTAGTACTGGCCTGAATAAGATATTTAACATAAAAGATGTTAACATATAGTCCACAAGAGAAAATAATAGTTGAATTTATAAAAACGACCTAGTTTAAGTTTACATAAACTTGAGTCTTAATACTGTGTTGTTACCTGAATGATCCACAGCTGTTTTTTTTTTTTCGTTTAGTGATAGTTGTTCATGAGTTTCTTGTTTGTTATACTGCCTGCTGTTATTCAGAAAAATACTTTAAGTTTCATAAATTTGTTTTTTCAGCATTTTTATGTATTTGAACCCCTTCCAGCAATGACTGTATAATTTTAAGGGTTCATCTTTTCAAACTGAGGGACTCTTATGCAACTATTAAAGAAGGTTCAAATGCTTACTGATGCTTCAGAAGGAAACACAATGCATTAAGAAATGCTTTTAAGAAAACTTAAGAAACTTCAATAAAATGAAGATGTGTACATTTTTCTTATTTTTTAACTTTGTACCACCCTTCAGAAGCTACTTGCATGTTTCCCAGAAGACAAAATAAGTTATATTTACTCTTTAATCTCTAAATTCAAAAAGTTTTCACCCCCTGGCTCTTAATGCATTTTTTTTTCTTCTGGAGCATCAGTGATTGTTTGAACCTTCTGTAATAGTTGCATATGAGTCCCTCAGTTGTCCTCAGTGTGAAAAGATAAACCTCAAAATCATACAGTCATTGTTGGAAAGGGTTCAAATACACATAAATACTGTAAAACCAAAGAATTTGTGAGACCTGAAGAATTTTTCCACTAAACAAAAACAAACAAACCAAAAAAAAAACAGCTGTGGATCATTTAGGTAACAACACAGCATTAAGAGCATCAAGTGTATGTAAACTTTTGAACAGGATACTTTTTTATAAATTCATATTATGTTTATAAAACATTATTTTCTCTTGAGGGCTATATGTAAACATCTTTTGTGTAAAACATCTTATTCAGGTCAGTACTAAATAAAAAAAATAACACCCATTTTGTATTATCCTACTTATTTTGCTAAAATAATTAACATTTTGCAGATTCTGTTTGTCTTGAACTGTGTTTATTTGGCTGGTTGGTTATTTTATTTCATTTATTTTTTGTATTATGTATAGACCATTTCGGTGTTCATTAAAAATTAACTTTTATACTTACATATTCAATTTTCATTTTAATTTTAGTCATTTTGTTAAAAGCTTTTGTCATTTTTTTAACATTTCTATTTAGCTTTATTTTTATGTCCATTTTAGTAAACTTTTTTTTATATTGGAGTACGTTTAACAATAATATACTATTTTAGTATTATTTTAGTATTACTTTAGTACTACTTTCTACCACACACTATGCTACTTTGTAATTATTTGTAAAATTTACTAGCTGAGTGAAAATGTTTCAAAGTTAATCTGACACAATTTTTTCAGTGTAGTTGCTTAGTTTTTTTAAGTTTTAGTGTTTCATCTTTTATTATATTTCAATTTCAGCTTTTCCAAAAGCTATTTTTGATAGTATGCATTTTAGTTAGAAAACAATAACAGTGCTGCCCTCAAATCTGAAGCAGCCTGCAGATTTACATCTTTCACATTCCTCTTTGATGTATGTTTTACAGTGCCCTCGAGTCGACGACTATGACGCCAGCAGCTCCAGATGCCTGAATGACATCACACACACCTGCTCTACAAGGAATCAGTAAGTCAAAATAAACCTGTACCAACCAAACCAAAAGTTTGGGGTCAGTACATTTTTATTGTTTCTTTTTTTGTTGTTGTAGAAATTAATAATTTTATTCACCAAGGATGTATTAAGTTAATAATTAAAAGTTTATTAAAAGTTAATAATAATAATAATTTACATTTTTATAAAAAAAAAATAGTTTGAATAAACACTGTACTTTTTAAACTTGTTATTCATGAAAGAATCCTGAAAAATCACAGGTTTCAAAAAATATTTGGCAGCACAACTGTTGATATTATCCAACATTGATCATTCTAATAATACATCAGCATATTAGAATGATTTCTGAAGGATCATGTGACACTTAAGACTGGAGTAACAGCTGATAAAAATTAAGCTTTTCATCACAGGAATAAATTCTATTTTAAAGTATGTTAAAATAAAAAACATTATTTTATATTGTAAAAACATTTTGCAATATTACTGCTTTTTTCTGTATTTTTAATCAAATAAATGCAGCCTTGATGAGCATAAAAGACTTCTTTAAAGACTATTACAAGTCTTACTGACCCCAAACTTTTGAACGGTAGTGTATATTTAGGAAGGAAGAAAAAAACTGTCAAACAGTCCATTGATGTAACGAGTTACATGAATAAGTCATGTGTTATGGCACTTACATGAAGACTGGTCTGCTTGTGGGAGTTTGGACAGTGAGTTTTGAAGGTTGGTGAGCTTGGACTTCATAATCCGAAGCCCTTCGGTGAATCGGACCTCCTGTCCTTTAAGAAACTTCTCCATTTGACGTAGTACCCCCATCACTCGGTGCTTATCCATACAACCCTGAGGGATAAAAGCACAACCATCCGAGCACCTGGTTACAATTTGATGGCAAGCAGTTATCCCTAAATTACAGATTTGCCCGAACACAGACTCATATGAGGGAGATATTGGACATCCAAAACGATCGCAAGGAACATTCCCACTAAACGTTAGCTTTGCATGAAAATGAAAAATGGCACACATGAATTATCAAGGCCAGATGTTGTGGGTGATATCATGCATTAAGGCACAGGGACTCCTGTGGGGCATGACATGAAAGCTCAGGCCGGTGTTTAGCAGCTCGTCGGCGTGCCAGCGCACAACCGAGTTCCCTTAGAAACACAAATATTACTGCAGCAACAATTTATCAGAAGCGATGTTGTCCAGATGCGTTTGGGTCAGTGGGCAACCTCTAGGTCCTCTCCAGGAACCACATGTAAGAGTCTAATACTTGCTTTTCCTCTTCAGCTGCTTGATGGCAGTTCTACAGAAAGCTGTTAGGCAGATGTCTCTATGACCTCTGTCCAAAACGCTGGTCTCCTGTATGTTATTCATGGCAGTTAAATCCAGTCTCGTTAGAGGAGAGAGGAAACGTCTTGGCCTTTAATTTCACTAAGCGTCTGCCATGGTAAATAAAGGCAGTGCTAATCTGGATAAAATACAAAAATGCATCTGACATATTTAATGATATAACTTACATCGCTGGTTCCCAAAAACGTTTGGACACTCAAAATGTTTCGATGTCATTGAATTAGATTGCATAAACCTTTATGCATGCATGTGGGATTTATTGTGAAGACAAAATCATGCAAAACAGATAAGAAAAAGATAAATGAATAGATGTATTGTTAAAACTACACAAATGTGACCCTGGACCACAAAACCAGTAGCACGGGTATATTCGTAGCAATAGCCAACAAAACATTATATGGGTCAAAATTATCGATTTTCATTAGGATATTAAGTAAGGATCATGTTCCATGAAGATATTTTGTACATTTTCTATCAAAATGTAATTTTTGATTAGTAATATGCATTGCTAAGAAGTTTAAAGGCAATATTCTCAATATTCAGATTTTTATGCACCCTCAGATTTCAGATTTCCAAATATTGTATAATCCTAACAAACCATAAATCAATGGAAAGCTTAGTTATTCAGCTTTCAGATGATGTATAAATCTCAGGACAATCTACTAGGACACTTGTGTTTACTTAAGAAGAAAACCAAAAACCACCAAATCCACTATTAAATTAAATAATTATTTAAAAAAATTATGAAGTCGAGTCAGTAAAGACAAACAATCTTGCAGAAATCTGAGTTCATATGAGTTTGTTTATGTGATTGATTTTATTATCCAGTACTTTTGAAACAACTGTAAAATTTACATATACTGTATGCCTAGTTAGTCAAATGATTGTAATTGAGACTGCTTTCGATATAGGTTTTTGTAACATCTCATAATAATAGGCTATAAAATCGTATAATGTACTAATATATTATTTTCTATTCATATAAATAATATTAATATAATATAAATAGACGTGTATACTCACCTGAGCTTCATCATTACAGTCGTATAATGATAAGAAATTTAGAAGGAGAAAAACTGTGTATAACTTCATCCTCCTATTTCTGAGTCTCTTAAGCGCTGAGTTTTCGTCTTGTGTCGGTTGTTTTTAATCCTCAAGTGTGTTTGTGGTTCCAAGCTGTGCAGTCTAATAGTCGTTGAAACAAGCCTGAGAGGAAATGTCTGATAAACTGTTGCAGAAGTAAGTAAAGATGCTCCTGTTCTCCTCAGGAAGACGCCGCTGAGCGCCTGTGGAGTCGTGATGTCTGATTCGCGAGTCGTTCCGTTTAGAATGATTCTTTTAAACGATTCAGTCGAACCGATTCGCTGAGCGTGGATTCGTCTGTGAGCGCAGCATTCTTTCTTCTAATGTCACTATGTGATACTGTGCAGATCTACATATGTATAAGTATGAGACATAAAACATATAGCTTACAATGTAAGATATTTGTCTTCTAAATCTTCTAAAGAAGTGTTTTAAAAGGTATTGAAGTTGTTAGGAAGATCTAACCACGGTACACAATGTCAAATTTTTGTGGTTTGCTGCCACCAGGTGTTTAGGTTGGGTCTTGCACTTTAAAATAGTGTCTGTTCTAGCTTATATGGCCCCTGGTCGAAGCACCCTTTCTGCCACCTATAAATAAAATTAATTGTACACAGATTTTGCTATTATTCATATATAGAGAGGCTAAATGATTTTATGCCTAAAATCATTAGGATATTAAGTAATATGTTCCATGAACATATTTTGTAAATTCCCTACTGTAAATATATCAAAACTTCATTTTTGTTTAGTAATATGCATTGCTAAGAACGTAACTTTTTATTATTATTATTATTATTATTATTATTATTATTATTTATTTATTTATTTATTTATTTATTTTTATTTATTTTTTTTGCACTCTCAAATTCCAGATTTTCAAATAGTTGTATCTCGGCCAAATATTGTCCTGTCCTAACAAACCATAAATCAATGGAAAGCTTCATTAAAATGTAAAAAAAAAAAAAAAAAAGAAAAAAAAAAGACAATTTTGACTGGTTTTGTGGTTCAGGGTCATTTATTTATATATACACTGCTGCTCAAAAGTTTGGGGTGTGTAAGATTTTTAATGCTTTTTAAAGAGACTTTTTGCTCATCAAGGCTGCGTTTATTTGATTAAAAATACCGAAAAAAAAACTGTAATATTGTGAAATGTTAATGCAATTTAAAATAGTGATTTTCTATTTTAATATACTTTAAAATATAATTTATTCCTGTGATGCAAAGCTGAATTTTCAGCATCATTACTCCAGTATTCAATGTCACATGATCCTTTAGAAATCATTCTAATATGCTGATTTATTCTCAAGGTTGGAAACATATTTTTGGAGCCTATGGTATTTTTTTCAGGATCCTTTGATAAATAAAACATTAAAAAGAACAGCATTTATTTAAAATAGAAAACTTTTGTAACAATAAACAACTCGTTTAAAGTTTGGGGTCAGTAAATTTTTTCTCTCTAAAATAAATGTATAATTGTATTCAGCAAGGATGTGTTAAATTGAAAAAAGTGATAGTAAAGACTTATATATAAGACTTATATTGTTAGAAAAGATTTCTATTTTGAATAAATGCTGTTCTTTTCTGTTATTTTTAATTGCATTAATATTTCATAATATTACTTTTTTCTGTATTTTTGATTAAACAAATGGAACTTTGATGAGTATAAGAGACGTCTTTAAAAAACATATATATATATATATATATATATATATATATATATATATACTCACTTTATTAATGTTTTTAATGTATAGTCATATAATATATACTGAAACTATATCACACACACACACACACACACACACACACACACACACACACAATTAATTATATATTATACAACTGTACATTAAAAATTTATTTGAGTGTAGTTACATTTGTTAAAAAAACTACACCTATGTGCACGGAAACGGAAACATAGCATAACATTAATGATAGCCTATAACCCTATTTTAGTGAGATGCGTGATAGCTGCATAGATTATTTTTTTTCGCACATTCCCCTCTTTTTTCCTCTTTTGAGGTGAAGTGAAAATGAAACAAAAAATGTCAATTGCACAATTAAATTTAGACATGCTCATGGTGCTTCATATTTCTTTATACAGCATTGCGCATTATAACCAATCACACATGATATATAAATACAAGATATAGTACTTTCAGTGCCCTGTACTTGGCGATATCACTTAAATAAAATGCATAAGCAAACTGCTGCAAGGTGCAATGAAAATGTAATGTGTAATTGCAACACTCTTTATAAATATAGCGGAGTAAAGAGTTTATTCAAAAATGTAGTGAAGTAGAGAGTAAAAGTTGCTAATATCTTTGATACTCTGTAAAACTACAGAGTATCCAAAAAAGATACTCAAGTACAGTAATTAGTTATAGACAGCTCAAACATGCATTTTAGTCTGAGACTTGGCTTTAAGCCATGTCTGTGAAACCAGATGTAAAAATTGCAAACACATATTTACAGAATAAAGATTAACTGAAGCTTGTGTCTATGGACTATGCCTAAATAAATGAGTTCTATTCTGTGTTCATCTATAGCCACAAAGTTCAGATGCACATATGTACTGCAGTACAGTTTTTCAAAGCACCATTACAATTGAGAATGCAATTTTCTTCTTAAAATCAGCACAGATGTCATGATGCCCAACAGGATGCCAAGAGGTAGTGAAAAAGCCCAGTAGAGATGTGATGTGGATGCTGAAAATTCAGGCCCTTCAGAAAAGAGCAGACAGTTTTATTAATGATTTTATCAATATATTACTTTTTGAACAAACTTTATATTTCACATTTCCAATAAAGTGAACAAACTTACTCCACTCTGTCATTTTAGGTTCAGCCAAACTACTGTGTTTCACTTCACATGTGTACTCATCTCCATACTGTGGGGTGATATTCATATACTTGTACACTCTAAAGGTCCAGTCTTCCCCATACATTAAATCAGAGGACTCTGCTTTCACAGTGGACTTTTGGCCGTTTAGATAAAAGTTTATTTCAATGTCACCAGGGTAAAACCCAGTGGCATAGCAGTAAAGGATGTTTGCTTTTCCTTTTTGTTCAGGAAACTCTGTATACACATTGACTGAAGGCCGTACTGTAGAAAAAAAAAGAAGTCAAATTAAATAACTAGAATAGTAGAAAATTCATTATATTTGTGTGTGTGTCTTCAATTAAAGAAGGAATTTAGAATGATTCAGTTGAGGTCAAACGTTTACATCCCCCTTTCAGAATCTGAAAAATGTTAGTTACTTTACCAAAATAAAGGGATCATACAAAATGCATGTATTTAGTACTAACCGGAATAAGTCATTTCACATAAAAGATGTTTACATATAGTCCACAAGAGAGAATATTACTTGATTTAAAAAAAAATTACCCGGTTCAAAAGTTTACATCCCCTTGATTCTTAATACTGTGTTGTTACCTGAATGATCCACAGCTGTGTTTTAGTTTAGTAATAGTTGTCAATGAGTCCCTTGTTTGTCCTGAACAGTTAAACTGCCTGCTGTTCTTCAGAAAAATCTGAAGAACATTCTTTGGTTTTCCGGCATTTTTGTGTACTTGAATCCTTTCCAGCAATGACTCTATGATTTTGAGATCCATGTTTTTACACTGAGGACAACTGAGGGACTCATATGCAACTATTACAGAAGGTTCAAATGCTCACTTGTGCTTCAGAAAGAAAAACCATGCATTAAGAGCTGGGGGTGAAAATTTTGAATAGCACCGAGCTGTGTACATTTTTCTTATTTTTAGTAAATATCTCTCCCTTTAGAAGATAGTTTCCCAGAAGACAAAATAAGTAAAATATACCCTGATTTTCAAATTCAAAAAGTTCTGTAAACAGTACAGCTGTATGTATGATCAAATTACCCAAAAGTGATTTTGTTGAATTAGTTTCTTGTTGGAGTTTCTTCAGGTAATCAGTTTGTCGAATAAATCCTGCTACCACCTCATACATGCAGAATGATTGATCATTGTCTTCTAAAACTGAGAACCCGGCGCTTGCACTGGGACGCAAGACAAAGGTTTTATTTGCCTGGTCAAAGTACGCAAATGTGGCTTCATTCACCAAAACAACCACCGCCTGGTCTATGGAACCGTTCTCCATCATCCGTGTGTAGGCAAGGACATTTGCTGTCTGGTAGTCTAAAAAAATGTACAATATTTTCAAATTAATAAATGCAATGAATTTACAAATGCTAAGATTATCATCTTCCTGTTTTCTAAATGAATGAGAAACACAACATTATTATAACCTCACCTGTCCACATGGTGATCTGAGGAGAAAGCAGAAGTATTATGACTGTCTGTATGATAACCATGTTTGCCATTCACGCAGTTTGGTTCACAGACAGTAACCAAAAGCTAATGTCTTCCTGTTAAAACCGAACATAAAATATCAGTCACATGACAGTCACATGATGTTTTGACTAGTTTTTCTTTTTATACTTTCACTTTTGATATGCCGTGGTTTCCATTTAATTCTTATTTTTTTCTAAGAATTTTAGTCAGTTCATTAAAGATTAAACCCATATAAAGTGACTGCTGACAAAACAAAATGCAAGTTTTTCTCCTTGTCATGGCTTTCTTTAATACCATCCTTGCAGCAGGTAGGACATTTTGTCCAATATGTTTTTTTATGTTTAATGTAATATTGTGTGGGAGAATGTAACCAAAAACAATGATGAATGTAAGTAGTTTGTGTGCAAGCCTGTATCATATCCAAAAAGCAAACTCAAAACATCAGTCCAGATATGCTTATTTATTCATTTTAAACTGTAAACTTTATAAGACAAAGGCTTAAAAAAAATCCAAATAGGTTCTGTGCATATTTTAATGGCAAATTACCTGCATGTAAACTATAGATAGATAAATCTATTGCAATTGGTTTATTTTAGAAGAACATGCATACCAGCAGTTCATCGGATGTGCATTCAACAATGAAGGGCAAGTAAGCCGTTTCTGGCGCTATGGGTATGATGGCAGAGACATCATGCATGTGGATTTGGCGAAGGAAGCTGTGGTTGCTACCAGTGAACCTGGTCAGCTTTTAGCAGAAGAGAGAAAGAGCAAAGAATACATTAAAAGAAAAGAGGCACGACTAGTAAAGGTGTGTTCTGCTGTGAAAACGGTCTTCCTGAAGTCCAACAACTCCCTCTCCAGAGCAGGTAAATATATATAAAATACATATTCTCTGTTTATATTTAGTTGGTTTCACATTGCAAGTTAATAAACAATTGCTTGCTTTTCAAATGTAGCAAAACCTGCAGTATATGTGTCTTCTGGAGGAAAAAAGGATCAGGAATATCTTAAATGTGTTGTGCATGGCTTCTATCCAAACGTCATTAAAGTACGCTGGACCCAAAAAGGAAGGCCAATCTATTTCGGTGTATCAACTACAGGAATCCTCCCTCACAAGGATGGCACTTTCCAGATGACCTCCTATCTTAGTCTTAGTAATGTGAGCGTCCACGATGGTACCTGTGAGATTGAACACTTAAGCATTGATGGGAAACTGAAGATAGCATATGGTAAGCCACTCACAGGGGCATAAATAATTTATATGAGCATACTGATAAATTATGTGAAAATTTGTCTGGCTCTGACTTGCTTTGTCTCTTTTTGCAGAGGAGAAATCTTTGTTTCTGTCACAAATCACAGAACATGTACTTAAGGCAGTGGCTGCCTTTCTTCTTGGATTTGCATTACCAGTGTGCCTAACTTTATTATTTATATGCATTAAGCAAAAAACATCAAAAACACCCAAGAATGAGATAACAGACACAAGTGATGGATCAGAAGCATCTTTATCTTTGAATTTAATGAATATCTCTCTTGAAACATAACATATTAAAGGCGAATGTGACTCGAAACCATACATGTGACCTCTGTGTTTAATAGCACAGGTATATTTGTAGCAATCGGCAAAAATACTGTGTATGGGTCAAAATTATTGATTTTTCTTTAATGCCAAAAATAATTAGATTATTAAGTAAAGATCATGTCCCATGGAGATATTTTGTTCATTTCCTACCATAATTATAGCAAAACATAATTTTTGATTAGAAATATGCATTGCCAAGAATGTCATCTGGACAATTTTGAATGTGATTTTCGTAATATTTTGCATTACATTACATTTGCATATTACTTTGGGAATGTGAGTTATTTCTTTCAGCTTTTAAGCTTTTGTATTGTTTAATTGCTCCATATGTTTCACTCAGATCTTGGGCTACTTATGAACCGCACAATCGTATTCAATATTTAGTGTTTAAGGAGAGACACTGCAGGCAAAAACTGTTTTTTTCATGCACCTGTCAAGTTTGAGATTTTAGGCTTTTTTCAGACTGGTGGAAAGAAAACATGAAAGTGTTTCTTTTTATGGCATTTTATGTATTTGTGTCAATAGATTTCAATTACAGTTTATTTTGTTAAAGGCAGTTTTCTCAAAATGAGATTTTTCTCCTACACTAAGCCATAAATCTCCACTTCAGTAGCACTTACACACACCAGACTTTACATTTTTATCTTGTCTATCTCCTGAAGGTTTATACAGAGGGATTTGTTCATATATAATTTGCTTGATTATATACATTTTATTCCCACCCAAAACTGTGAAAATATATTGTTTTCTGTCAGTATTTTCAGAATTATGGAGTGAATAAGATAAGATAAACGTAAAAACCCTCGACTCTAATATGTCAAAATAAATAATAGTTAAACAAGAATTGTGAAATTGACTTCATCCAGTGTTCAGATTTCTGTACTAAAAAAGTAAATTAGTGGCTATTTCATTCAGTAATGCCTCATTTGCATATTAAAACCTAACATTTTAGAAAACTTGTAATACAAAAAATGTTTGCAATTAACTATAAGGGGAATACTAATAGTTATTTTCTATTATTATTAGTTTTTTACCCTATTCACCTGCAGTGTCTCGCCTTAAATGTATGTATTTAATTGTTTCCCTGTTTATTAAATTCCTAAACACGTACAAGAGCTAAGAAATATTAGTTAAATAAAAGGAAAAGCAAAACCGTAATAAACCTCAGAATATAAATAGTGCGTCATCCTAACATGTACAGTGAGCATCGAAATGCTAACATCCTCAACAGCCAATAGACGAACAGAAAATTGTTCTGGCGCTTAGGCGCCAGTGCTTCAACCAATAGCAGAGCGAGTCATTGTCGCTTTACTACGGCGGAGAACGCAGCGATTGGCTCCGCTTCCAAACTGGGCGGGACCACTGG
The DNA here is from genome assembly GCF_049309525.1 of Garra rufa. Taxonomy (NCBI): domain Eukaryota; kingdom Metazoa; phylum Chordata; class Actinopteri; order Cypriniformes; family Cyprinidae; genus Garra; species Garra rufa. The sequence goes on along the minus strand of NC_133362.1, from coordinate 7,196,147 downwards.
CTTCTGCAAGATCCTCGCAGCCATTTTCACGAAAATGTTGCGGGCGCCATGTCTGTGGAAGATCCCGAAAAAGCCTTCGAATATAAACACAATATTCTGCGTCTGCAGGCTCGCACCAGGGCATCTGTGAAACCGCCGGGGACATAAACAAAGCTGATGGTATCAAAGCTGTGTTGAGACAGCGTTAAACATGAGAGCGGATATAATGTCTATTAAGCGTCTCATGTGTTGTTGAGACGCGTAAACCGTGAGTTTTTCTCCAGACTGTCAGTATATCAAAACCTTCAGCCAACGAGTGACTGATGCTCCTCACTCTGGTTGCGGAGAAGGGCCAGTTCCGTTTCCAACCATCATGGCTTTTGTGAGCCTCTTCTCCAGTCCCCCAAGCCCCGTACTTGACAAAAACATGACAGACTGTGAGCTGACAGGGGAAGAAAGGTCGAGTAAACATGTTCTTATCTGCAAATGCTTCACTGTGCAGGTTCATGTGTGCGTCTATCGAGTGAATGTGAATCTTTTGACACCTATCTTGTTTTTTTTTTTCTCTCAAAGTCAAGTACAGTTGCGTTAGGCTTCGTTTTCGTTTTTTTGGACAGGCCTTTCCCCCCAGTTCACTAAGTAGTGGTCATATTTTCCTGCATGCACTTTTATTTTAATATCTGTTGCAGAGGAAAGCAAGTGACACTGCTCATCTTTGTCAATTTCCATCGCTTTCCCCACTTGTTTGCGCTCTTACTCAGCTGATTTTGAAGGACATTTGGTTTATTTTGTAGAAGGCTGTAGCTGGTTATTATTACAGTAATGTTAATAAGTCGTTTCCAGGCTGTTGAATATGTAAATAGTCAGGGCGCGTACGCTGCCCCGCCCACTCACGTTCCATCGGAACGCCCCGCCCACCTGGGAAAGGAAAACATGTCTGGTAGGGATTCATGACAGGACTGTTGAGGCATTGTTAGCCATGTGTTAAGCTGTTTTAATTATCAGCCAGTGATTGGAGGCTGTGGAGTTGGCTGACTCTGTCTTAAATTTAATCTGCCCGTTTAATCTGCCCACTTGACCCTATTTAATTTTCTTTAATGCATTTTTTGTGCACGATTCATCATCAAAAATTTTCAATCATCACACTGAATGTTGTCCATTTATATCAAATTTCATTGTCAGAAGTAATGTAATTGAAATCTGCATAGGTAGCAGATAACAAAATCTCTGCCCCTGCTTTTAAACATCTAGGGCATTTTTGGAGAATCTATGACCTGATTCTTGAATAATTTCTGACCCCAATTCAGATGTATATATATCCTATTAATTTAAGTTGCACTTAAGTTGCCAGCAGTGCTGTATACATAGCATGCATTATTGAATAAAGAGATTGCTGGCTTGGCCTTGACAGCATCTAGATGCAACAAAAAATCTCATTGCGTCTCCAGCCATGCTAGTATAAAATTACTTTGTAACACTTTGTATCTCATTGGTCATGCAGTGTGGTTAAAATATTGTAATAATTATTGAGTTTTCTTCCATTTCCCTTTGTTTTTGCCCTCAAAGTCCAAAACAGAAGACACCAAGTTAGTCATCAAACCAGTAATCTCACATACATAGTCAGTACATCATCCCATTTACTAATGTATGTATTAACAATCATGTTTTGTAGTGTTTTTAGCACACTAAAGGACCGTAGTGTCATCTTTTGCATGCACCATGCTGCGTCACTATGTGAAGGCCATTTATTCAGCTATGAAAAAAAAAATCCCAAAGATCTTGGTTTCCTTCTATAGTGACATGGCCTACTTTGGCAGAAACTGAGAGACCTTCAGACTCTCTGTGTTATTGCGTCCTTGTTCTCTCTCCAAGTTTTAATGCTTGGGAAACTGTTGGGAATTTGACACCTGGCAAAACAAACATTCATGTCTGTATTGGTTTTAATCCAATAAAAGTTTGCTGCTCCGTTCATTTTGCATTAGGCATTTATGAGGGAAGTTTGGGCTGCATGATTATGTGACTCTGGAATTACCTGAAAGCTTTTAGGTTTTTTATTTAATCCAACTTAAACCTGTCCAAAATGACAACTTAGTGTTTTAAAAATTATATTATGAACAGAAAAGCAATTTACGGAGTTCATATCCAGCCTATGGTCTTCTAAACAGAATAGACACGTTTTTATTTTGAGTTATTTCAATTATGATGTTTTTATATAGGAGTTTTAACTCTAATGTTATATTTACTGAAAGCCTATGCAAAGCTCACAGCCACAATAGATGGTGTTGTGGGTGTTTGCCAAGGCAAACTATACAGTTTGTAGTATGTTCTTTGTGGTTGCTAGAGGATTGTGGGTGGCTGCTTTCTGGCTCAAGACTTTAAAACTTCATATTCACTGCTGTTTCACTGATTCGATAGCACTTGGGTCATTGTTTTTGTTAATAAAATCTTCAATCATGTTTAATCTTACAGGGAGGATGGTGAATTGGAGGATGGAGAAATAGATGATGAAGGCATCGGCATAGAAGAAGTAAAGGAAATTAAGGAAGAGTCTGAAGAGGTTGAGAAAGACAAAGAAAAGGGAAAAGACAGAGAAAAAGAAGACAAGTCACACCGGCATTCCCGAAAGCGGCACAGGAAAATCAAAGAAAAGCGACGGTCGAAGAGAAGGAGGCGAGACCGACAAAAGGTATGCTCTATCGTTGTGTCTTTATGTACAACTGCTACAAGTTTTTACCTTTTCTTTTCATTTTACCTTTTTTTTTCAATACAGCATCACTCTCCATCCAGCGGCTCCAGTTCGGATAGCTATGACTCAGAGCACGAGCGTCAAGACAGACCTAAGAGCAAGAAGAGCAAAGGAACATATCGTGACCACGATGGCGAATTGGCACAGGTGAGTTCAGGGTCAGATACTGGGTTTAAAATTTCATTATCAGCTGCATTCATTTAATTACTCTTTCTATTCACATCTTCAGCGGGAAAATGAACCCGGAAAACCGCCGAGATCAATGCAGCACAAGAACAGCGATTTGGATAAATACAGTGACTACAGTGAAGAAAAGTACGACTATGATGAAGAGGATGATTTCTCAGAGGAGCTGTCGAAATACAAACATGCTAAAGAGTCGTCTGGTCATGGCAAAGGAGGGCCTAAAGACCAGGCCAAGAGACCAATCATGAAGGGACAACAAAAACAACAACAGCAGTGTATGCTTGTTTACTTAACTTATATAGACATCTGCATGGGAACTCATTTGAAGACCTAACAGACAAAACCCGTAATCTTAATCTTTCTTTTACTTGTTATATAGTCGGTGGGCAGCGTGGTAGAGGTCGTGGTGGCATTGGCAAGGGGCGAGGAATGATGAACAAGAATAAGAAACAGAAGGGCAAGAACTGGGGCCGCGGTCGTGGTCGAGGAGAACAGGGTGGAGATGGGGTGAGAATTTCTCATTTTTGAGTGAATTATTCCTGTTAAGATCTGAGGGCACTCATGTTATTGTCTTTTCCTCATACAGGATTCTAAAGGACCACCCAGTTTCCAGAAGAAGCGTCCAATCATGAGCCAGGAATTCATTAATCAACATACGGTTGAACACAATGGGAGACACATTTGTAAATATTTCCTTGAGGGACGATGTATCAAAGTAAGCTTATTCCACTCTTATCGCACATATGTACTAGGAATGTAACAATATCAAAATCTCATGATGAAATTTATTGCAATATTAAAAAAAAAAAAAAAAGACAAATGAAGACTTGGAAAAATTTTGACAAATTTAAAGTTAAATTCTTCTGTCTAATGCTCTTTGAGAGTTGAAAATTAAGAGCTTCAACCCATGTTCCTAAGAAAACTTAAGTCAGAGAAAAAAAAAAGAATTGACTTGTACCTGAACTTTAAAAGGGACTCAACCCTCTTTTTAGTTGTGATATACTGTCTCAGTCTAAATTACATTTACACTGGTATTTTAGAAAGCCAAACAAAATGGAATATTAAAATAATATCAATTATTTTTTTTATTTTATTATTATTATTATATTATTATTTATTTTTTACCACAGCAGGGAAATTTCAATTCATAAATTCATATTGCACTTTTTTAAGCTTTTTTTTTGACTGAAACGACAGTACAGCTTTTATTTAATAAAATTTTATTTAACTCCAGCTTCAGTGAAAACAGGCTTACAAAAACGTGTCTCACTACTAATCTAGTGAAACATTGTAATCATCTGCCGCTTCACTGAAGCTGGGGTTTCCTTCAAACTAAAAACTGTACTGCCGTTTTTGTCAAAATAAAAGCTTAAAAGTGCAGTATGAATTGCTGACAGCTAGTGGTTTCAATGGGTAACGTTACTGCAGTCCAGATTCAAAATATCTGGTGGCCGTTGCATTCCCAAACGTGTGCAAAACTCAGCACATGCAATAAATTAGTTCACTGCATTACCTGTGAACTGAGCCGTTCTAAGGCACAGAAAACACCGGATCACGAGCTGATCACCTAAAGCAAGTGCATGCTTCACTTTGTAGTGCACAGCGAAAACAGACTTGATGAAGGGATTAAGCCATATTGTGCTTTTGGGTTTCAGTTCGATTGACAGATACTGTGGCAAAACATAACATCCCAAAACACAACTTTTAAGACCTTTTATGTCAGAATGTTTAAAAAATCACTTTTTGCCTGGAAGACCTTTATCGCTTCAAATCGCCATGTGACCACGATAATATTGAGACAGTTTTGCTATCGCGATACCATGATATTGATCATATTGTTACATCCCTTATATGTATTTCAGTTTCATTTTATTTGTCAAAATTCATTTGTAAGTGAAACCTGATCTTGATGCTTCACAGGGGGACCAGTGCAAGTTTGAACATGATAATGTTGTTCCAGAGAAGAAGAAAGAACTGTGCAAGTTTTACGTCCAGGGATACTGTACCAAAGGAGATATTTGTATATACATGCACAATATCCTTTCAAAACATTTCTTGAATAAGTTTTTACAGATTAACAGTACGAGATAATCTTAACATGTCATTAGTCAAAATAGAAAAGGTTTTCTCTTGTTTTGGACCTTGACCATAAAGTGTACGTGAGTATCCTTGCAAATTCTTTCACACCGGAGCAAAGTGTTATCAAGGAGACAACTGTAAGTTCTCCCACGAACCTCTGACCGATGTTACCAAGGAGCTTTTGGAGAAGGTATGGACTAAATTGGGACTTAATATTCAGAAACAAATCCACACTTTTTTACAAATGTATTTTTACAAAAGGATTAGTTCACTTTAAGAATAAAAATTTCCAGATAATTTACTCACCCCCATGTCATCCAAAATGTTCATGTCTTTCTTTCTTCAGTCAAAAAGAAATTAAGATTTTGAGGAAAACATTCCAGGATTTTTCTCTATATAGTGGACTTCAATGGGGATCAGTGGGTTAAAAGGTCCAAATTGCAGTTTCAAAGCAGCTTTAAAGGGCTCTACACATTCCCAGCTGAGGAATAAGGGTCTTATCTAGTGAAACGATCTGTCATTTTCTAAAAGAAAAAAATGCATATACTTTCTAACCACAAATGATCGTCTTGTGGTTAAAAAGTATACTTTTGTTTTGTTTTTTTAAATGACTGATTGTTTTGCTAGATTAAGACCCTTATCCCTCAAATGGGATTGTGTAGATCCCTTTAAAGCTGCTTTGAAACTGCAATTTGGACCTTCAACCTGTTGGCTACCATTGAAGTCCACTGTATGGAGAAAAACTCTGGAATGTTTTTTTCAAAAACCTTCATTTCTTTTCAACTGACGAAAGAAAAACATGAACATCTTAGATGACATATTGCATATTGATGTATGCATATTTAAAATACACACTGATTACTAAGATTTTTAGGTAACTTGGGATATTGTGCCTTGCTCAGGTATGCATTAGTAAAAAATGTGTTTTTAGTAACTGTCCAGTTCCAGGGTCACAGTTAGAGTTATTTTAGCACTTTATAAGAATCCAGGTATGCAACTATGTCTAGCAAGGTTTAGGTTTTAGTATTGACTCTTGGAACTATTTAACACATTCAATGCATTGGAAACTTAATTTCTGTTGGACATTTTAGATCCTAAATACAGATGAGGAAACTGTCAATGAGGATGAGCTGGAGTTAGAAGATCTGAGAAAACAAGGTATTGCACCACTACCTAAACCACCTCCAGGAGTTGGATTGTTACCTACTCCTGGGCCTGGAAGTCCACCGGATGGAGGCAAGAAGATCCCGTCTCTGTTTGAGATTAAAGTTCAGCCTACTGTGGACTTGGCACAGAAGATTGCTCTAAGGTACTGCTGGCATGTATTGACTTAATCCTCTTAACACTGACTGTTTGCATCCAGAATATTTGGCCAAGTTTGGTCTGTTTACATATCATATAATCTGCTTTAGCATTGTCTCACATTTTTTTATACTCCTTTTCACAAGTTGCCAATATCAGTAAATATGTAATCTCATTCTAGTCAAAATGAACAATAGATAATTATTTCTGCTTTCAAAGAGGTCATTATTTCTAACTTTTTGGCAAATTATAAAATTCAGAATCACCAGTTACAACCAGTCCATTAAATAATAGTTATGCTTTTGTCTCTGTTCTTGTTTGGGCTTTCGCTTGTAGCATGTTTCATTGTGGTTTTCATTGCAGGCCAAATTTCTACAACAGTACATCTCCCCCTGCTGGACAGTTTCCAGGTGGTCCACAGTTTGGCAGCAGCCCTGAGGATATGCAGGCTGGCAATATGATGTCTTCTCCACCCAATCCTTCCCATTCCCCTCATACAGGACCCATAGGGAGCCCTCCTCTACCATTTACAGGTCCAGGAATTCCCCAAAGCCCACCAGGCCAACCTCCACCCCAGGGTTTTGGCCAGTGCTCTCCTATGCCACCTCCAGGTCAGCCGCCTCCTTTTCATGGAAACATGCCGCACATGAACCGTCCTCCACCGAATCACCAGGGGGCTCCATTTCAACCTGTGCCTGACATGCAAATGAACATGCCTTTTCAAAACATGGGCCAGATGCCGTCCGAGTTCTTCAAGAATTTGTTTAGCAGCCAGTCTCTGGCCCAAGGGGGTAGGTCTTCATTTAGCTTTTTTTTTTGTATGGAAAAGTTTGATATTTATGAAATATGAATCTAGTGATGCCCTTTTCTCTGTTGTACCTACAGATGAGGGACCTATGCAGGACTCCCAGCCACATGGTAATCCTGATTCCAGTGGGATGCAGGACTTCCTTCCAGCTGTACAGAAGGCTTTGCTTTTACATCTCAACCAGAACAAGCAAGAGTCTGACTCTCACAGGGATGAGGGACAAGGTTCTGCACCTCCCAACAGAGAGAAAGGTTAGCGTGGGATGTTGGAAATAAACATTTTGAAACAATATTGCTTTAACCCTAAACAATGTGCTGCAGGAGTGAGTCCTAAAACTTGGGAAAAAGTTAGTGTTTTGAACTACTTTTTCCGTACTCCTAAAGTAAGTTCATTTTGGTCTGTGGTTAAAGAAATAGTTTACCTCAAAAATGAAAATTCTGTCATTAACCCTTAAATGCATGAATGTTTCGCCAATCACTACTACATACCTGGGCCTATATATCCAGCTCTTGATATTTTAAGAACAATTACAGAAGAATAAAATAAAGTATATTTCATTACCTTTTGAAACTTAGAAGTGTTCAATTTGAGCAGATGATTTTACCATCGCCGTCTTTGTCAGTGCGCACTTCTACAGTATTCAGCATCTGGCTCATACTCGCGATCTCAACCATATTCGCAAAACTATCATTTTCAATTACTTCAAAATCATTATTTTGATCGCTGGCAGGTTATTTACCTCATCCACCATCAAATGACAATGACATGTATATTTTATTGCATACAGTAATTGCTCTGCAGTAAAGCCATTCAAATCAGTTCAAATTTTGGTGATGATATTTTTTTGTTTTATGCCTGCGATAGTTATGAGTAGGGCTGCAGCTAACGATTATTTTGATAATCAATTAGTTGGTCGATTTTTTATTTTTATTTTTTTTTCCTGATTAATTGGCTTAAATCCTTTTTTTTCTCTTTTTTTTGACAAAAATCACAATATTCCACATCCTGCCCAATGTCCTTCAAACAAACGTGTCAACTGAATGTTATGAAAACAGTGCTTAATTTATTAGACCACCGGTCGTAATAAAGAGAAAAGACAAATGTCTGAAGAAAAACACTATAAAGCGCTTGACTATTTTTTTCATAGATAACCGCAATAATTATAGTATTAGAAATGGCCTACTGTTACTAAAAAGCTTATTGCATGTTGCATATTGGAGGACTAACCAATACAGAAAGCTAAAATACTGTTCGTTTGGAGCAGCAGTGGTACAAACCTTACATAATTTGTTAAACACCTTACATAAATTTGTTTTATTAAATTTGTTAAGCACTGTATAAAGTGAACAAAGTTTAAATCTCTACATTAAAAATGAAAAGAATAGCCTAATACAGATAATAAAGACGAATAAAAATAAACTCAGTGTTAACCAACAGGTGAGAGGAATGTTCTGCAGGAACACGCATTCACTTTGCTCAAAGTTATGTTTACTGTCATTTCTTTATATAAAAGGCGGCTATGAAGCGTCTGATATTTATATATCAGATAATTACACGCTGTTATCCCTTTACACGTTTCTACTCTTCATAGATATGTGCACTACATGTTTTCTTTTAAACCTAAATTTAACATTCAACGACATATTTCAGCACAATTAATATTTTTGCGCATATATTTTTGATATATATATATATATATATATATATATATATATATATATTTCTCATTTTATTGTTCATAATGAATAGATTTAGGAATACTAAAAAAGCTGATGCCAAACTTTAAAAAATGTAGGAGGGAGAGTGTAGTAAATGACGTCCCGGGTAGAGGTATGCATTTAAGGGTTAAACTTATTAAAAAGATTAATTTCTATCACTACTGTAAACTGACCACACAGAACATGAAGAATATAAAAAACTCAGGAGTCAGCTGTGCACAGAAAATATTGTGATATATTTTTTTTTTTGGCAATATCGCACACCCCTAATAGAGTCATGATAAGTTGTTTATTTATAAATAAATCAATGTTAATGCTGGATAGTAATACATTAACAAAGTAGGTTTAAAATATAAAGTTTTTGGCTCTGGTTTGATTCTATTTAAATGTTCATGATATAATTTCTGTTAATTAGATGAAGCCCCTAATTGGTACTCCAGTGATGAGGAAGAGGGCAGTAGCGTAACAGCCATCCTTAATACTCTAAAGAAGCAAAATGACATGCTGAAAAACCAGCCTAGCATGGGACCAGCCGACCCCAGACTACAGAAGGAACGCTCTTTGCCCAATGATCCTCGAATAAAAGCTGACCCACGTCAGCGTCCCCCAGACCCCAGAAAAGACACCGGAGATTGTGTCGGGGACCCCAGGCTTGCCAGAGACCCACGTAAAATGAAACCCATGGATGCCTCCAAACCTGACCCTCACCCTCACCGCCACCCAAACCCTCCCGTATCCCACAAGCCACCCACTGGAGAGGATGACGACGAATGTGAGAGAGAGCTACGGGAACGAGCAGCCTTGATCCCGTTGGATCCCAGTCCCGGAGCCGCACTGCGAGATCCCCGCTGTCAAATCAAGCAGTTCAGTCACATCCGGGTGGATATTCTCCTCCAGCGTCCGGCCTTCGCGCAAACCGTGGTTTGGGCTCCAGAGGACCTCATTCCTCTGTTGATTCCCAAACAGGAGCCTTCAATAAATCTTCCGCTCCCGCCTTTAATCGCAGATGCTCAGCTAAACCGTAGCCTCTCCTGCCCACCAGATAACCCTCCATCTGCAACCCTAACACCTCCTGATCCACGTCTGGCAGCCGCACGCTTTAAAGAGGGAGTCGGGCGACTCGGTAGTCCTCCCGGTAGGTCTGTAGATACTCGGCACCACCACCCGGACAAGCCCGTTGACCCACGTACTCATAAGACTCTCGATCCCAGAATTAGCCGTTCCGGCAGCCTGGACTCCAAGCTACCGGGAATGAGGGAGAGTCCGTCCGAAAAAGGAGCCGCTGATCCACGGCTACAGCGGGTTGCGGCTAAGCCCGAGTCGGAAAAGTTGCCTCCATACGCTCCTCGCCTGGCATCTTCGATGGGCGCAGGTCTTGAGAGTCCTACCACGCTGTTAGGCGGGATTAGTTTATACGATCCACGCAATCACAGCCTACTCTCCCCGAAACGTGAAAGCGAGGAGCATTCTAAAAAACCAAGTATCCTAAAGCCATCTGCGAAGCTACCAAGCTCTCCACCACAAGGCACAGGAGTGGAAAAAGACGAAAAAAGTCCACTTGATGACTCTGAGAGCAACACAAGTGGCTGTCCGTCAAATCCTCCTGTGCCTGCGGTAATGCCAGCGACTCCTTGCTCGCCGATTCGGCCGGCAGCTCCCGCTGTGCACAACTTGCCCATCCAGGCTCTAGCAGGACTGATACGGCCTGCTTACACTGACCCGCGGCAGAACAAACCCGTGGGCCCGGCAGCTGGGACTCCGCAAGAGGATGAGGAGGACAAAGACAGTAAGAAGAAAGACAGGCCCTTGAGGGATGTCTTTAAGACATTTGACCCTACAGCCTCTCCATTCTGTCAGTAAACAGGCCTATACTGAATATAGCTCATGCATTTACTGTATTCTGTACATCAGTTCTTTATATTCACCCTGCATGTATATGAAGCTTTTCTATTTATTTATATTTGTTTGTACATATATTCTCCACTGCTGCATCACGATCTAACCAGATATATTTTTCTTTTGGCCTCTTGTGCATTCATAGATTCTCATAGGACTTTATTTGCTCGAGAAGCATTTTAAGTACATTTGTATCTGGAGACTTTGGTAAGCAGAGTTTGCAAAACAGGTGAGTGTATGTAATATCAGTGATGCGCTTAAACGGTTAAAAGGGATGTGTGGCTTAAAGTATTCATATTTGTAGTGCAGTGTAATGCATAAAGCTATAGACAAAATATACATTTTTGCTATTCCCACAGTATTTATCACTTACAAAGTATATATAAACACTGTAATATAGCAGCACTATGTCTAGTGTGCGTTTCATCAAAGCATTTGTGATTTTGGTGATGAAAAGGTTCGTATGAGATTCCTTTCTGAGAATGTTGTAAATGGTTTTCTTTTTAACACAAGGCGCTTTTTTTCATCTTTTTTATGGTCATTGTTTTTTTGCGTAGATAATTCTATTTTATTTGTGTATATTTTTCCACAGAAACTGCTTTTGTGTTCTTTTACCAGTGTGACTGAAATGCTAGTAAGGGAAATTAAATACAGCAGGCACTTTCCTCTTTTTTTTAATTCGATGTCTAAAATAAAATAAAAAGGAATTCAGTGATTCTGACATTAGTGTTTTTAAGTGGATGTCACTTTTGTGTTTTGAAATGCAATACAATGCCCTTTGAGGATCAGATTTTTAAAAATACACTACCAGTCAAAAGTTTTTGAACAGTAAGATTTTTTTATGTTTTTTAAAGAAGTCTCTTCTGCTCACCAAGCCTGCATTTATTTGATCCAAAGTACAGCAAAAGCAGTAATATTTAAAAAAATATTTTTCAGCATCACTGCAGTCTTCAGTGTCAGATGATCCTTCAGAAATCATTCTAATATGCTGATTTGCTGTTCAAAAAACATGTATTATTATTATTATTATTATTATTATTATTATCAATATCTAAAACAGTTGAGTAAACTTTTTCAGGATTCTTTGATGTAGGAAAGAAATTATAGCAATTAATACTTTTGTTTAGTAGGAATGCTTTGAATTTATCAAGAGTAATGAAGACATTTATAATGTTACAAAATATTTTTGTTTCAGCTAAATGCACTAAATGCTGTTTTTCTAAACTTTCTTTTCATCAAAGAAACCTGAAAAAAATTCGACTCCGCTGTTTACAACATATAATAATAATAATAATAATGATAATAATAATGTTTTTGAGCAGCAAATCAGAATATTAGAATGATTTCTAAAGGATCATGTGTCTGGAGTAATGATGCTAAAAGTTTTGAAATCACAGGAATAAATTACATTTTAAAATATATTCAAATAGAAAATGGTTATTTTCAAAAATATTTCAAAATGTTACTGTTTTTGCTGTACTTTATATCAAATAAATGTATGCTTAGTAAGCAGAAGAGACAACAATCTTAAAAAAATTGTAACTAATCTTAATCGTATTAAATACTTTTGACTGGTAGTGTATTTATATATGTTCTGTTTCACATCATCAGTGTCCAAGTAAAAAATTCACACCTGGTCTCATTTGCAATTATACTTCTAAAATGCATTTTTACCTTAACTCTTCAAATTCATCTTGAAATAAATACATATAATTTAGACATATAAAAAATAAGCAATGTGAAGAAAAAGAACCAGTAAAAAATAAAAAATACATTCCTAATATAAATCATCATTCTAAAATTTTATGAATTTATACACATTGTATATCATATCTATTTTTTTCCCTTTGTAAATGTCTGCAGATGTTAAATATAGTATTAATAATAATAGTATTTGTGTCTTTTCTACATATTGCCAAATTGTTTTAACAACACTTTTTTTTTGGTCAGTAGACTTTAACAAATATATGTTTTAGAGGAATTATGTTTTTTAAGTTATGTTAAGTATTACAGTAAATTAGATCAGGTGTGCAATTTCTATTTAGACACTAATAATGCAATAAAATGATATCAAAAATGTTTTATCTTTGCACTATTCACATTTTGGGTACTTTTTAATGCTTTATTTTTATGGCCTCAGCATAAATATTTGTAAAGATTCTTTTTCTTAAAGCACATTGTGTGCATAATGCCTTTTTAGATTGGTGTGTAAAGCTTAAAAAATGATAAATCAGTGTGATATACCATAATGTTTGGTGTGGCAGTTGACTTTCTTACCATATAACAACAGAATCTAAAAAGTCTAAAAATTAAGACTGTTTATTTTGTTTACTCATTTGTAATTATCTAACACATTGACGTGTGGTGCAAGGCTGGGTGCTGCTGAATGCTGGGAGGTCCTGCGTAGACCCAAATCATCAGTTTCAGGGTTAAGCTGCTCTTGAGCTCGGTGCATTAGGAGACTCTTTTTCCACTGGAAACAGAACGCTGCTGCCTTTGCTGCTTCCGAGTTTGGCTCAGGCTGTTTCAAACCCTGTGAAATTAGAAAGTTGAGAATGTCAAATATCATACCACTACTTTTTACTAATTCCCTGGTCCTTCACAATCTTGTTTTCTTAAGCTGTTGGAGGATAAACTTTCTTAGTTTGTCTTACCCTAATGCAGGCGGTCTCTGCAGCCCGTACTCCTTGGATAACTGTCTGGAGTAGATTCTGTGCGTTCTTCACCAGGATCTCGTCTGATGACTTGCACCCAGGAGTAACTGCATTAACACTGGAGAAACACCATGCACCCCTTGGGTCACATGAGGGTTTTGCATGTTTAATTTTTTGCTTGCACATGATCGAAAGTGTCAGTGATTTGAGAAAGAAAGTAACTTTCAGATGCAGCAAGAAAGACCTTCAACTAGAATTGTGAGTCAGGGCGATATGCCATTGATTGTCTCTTACCTTGAAATGATAGTAAGTTGGTTGGAAATGGTCAGAATCTGCTCTGCAATGACAAAGAGCTCCTCGGTGCAATGCTTGTCCAGACAATGGTCTGCTATGACGCGCACAAACTGGGTGATTGACTGGCCGCTTGAGATGAGGTCTTTAGCAGACGTTACAAAAGCATCTTTGGTCTACAAGTGAAACAAACTTTTGTCAGTATGGGAACACAACCTATGTACAAAAGAAAACTTCAAAATAGCTTCTGACCTGGATTGGCCCTTTCTTCTTTAGGTACTGGGCCATGTGGTAGAGTTTATCTGCCATTTCTTTGGTCACCTTGACAATCTGGTTTCCCTGGTCATCCCACTTCTCAGTCTCTCGTTTCAGAAAGAGAGAAGTGTAAGAGAGGGTTGTATCTACTAAGCTGAACACAGGACCTCTTGGGCTCTTCTTGGACGTCTCTTCCTGAGGTATATAAATGTTATATTGCTTAATCTAAAATGCTGTCAATTATTTAACATGATTCATAAACAATTTTGTATTACCTTATTTGGTTCCTGATTGGACACGTCTTGGACACTTGCTTTGCTTTTAGGAGGATGTGGTGTTGCCTTTTTTGTGAAACTTGGTGTCCGGGACATGACAAATCCACTAGATTCTTTGCTCTGCAAGCTACTCTTGATCTGTTCCTTGGTGACTGCAAGAATTCCATCTACTTTGCAGAGTTCTTCAACAAGGTAATGTGCCTTTGCTGACCAGCATTGTGACTGAATATCAAGGGTGAGGGTGTCTCCAAGAGTTTGCGTCTCTGCAATTAATCTGGCTCTATTTACTATGTCTGACATCTGAAATGTCAAGTGGTCATTAAAGAATCTCAGATTGGACCTTTCCCTTGGGTCTCTAATGAAATTGAAACAGTCCTGAATAGACTCTGTGGCGCTTTTAACATTGTGCATAAGCAATTCTGCAGCACTTTCAAACTGTGCCAGAGTATCTTCAGTTTCCAAGTCATCTTTTGTTTGGACCGAGCATGCCAAAGCAATAGTATTCTGAATGGCTGTCGCATAATCTTGGTTAACTCTGCTCAGGAGACAAGAGAGTGCTTTCATTTTAATCAGAAGCTGTCTCTGAAGCAGCTCTGGCTTTGCCAGCATCAGGACACTTGAGAGGGACACCGTACCAACTTCTTCAGTGGCTTGTAGATAGGACTCTGTAAGTGTCTTCACATCTTCTTGTAGTTCTCCTAGTAGTTTAACTTTATAGCTATCTCGACAGTTCAAAGAAGACAGTCTTGCAGCTTCTTGTATACGAAGCGAGTTCTCAGACATTACTGACAACCATTTTTTGGGTGTCATTTGATGCGTGATTATGTGCCCCTTACCATCAGTCGTAGCTGTTCCCATAAACTTATCTAATGAGTTCAACAGTACTTGGACAGACAAGGCCCAAAGCATGCAGAGGCCATCAAGTTCATCAGTTTGAGTTGGTCTTGAACCCACTACGTCTATGAGATTCTTGGTGTTGGTTTGAGCTTTTTGGAGCTTGCTCTGCAATGACATAATACTCTCATGACACTCACCCATCACCTTGATATCCGCTGATGTCACAAGTTGCACGGCATCTGCGCATAAACACATGACCTCTGTGAGTTCCTGTGTGATGGACTCCAACATATTGGGTACATAGTTTTGGATCATGGAGTAAACGGCATGGTACCACATCCCCGCCACTGGCAGCAATATCTTACGGGCATTTTTGATGAGGTCAGAAAATTCCGTACTGTGTTTATAAATGCTATCTGTACTCATGGCTGAACTCATGGCTGTTTCCTGCGCTGTCTGGACAAGCAAAGGTGTCAGGGACACGAGTTTGGACCGCAGACTTTCCACTTCCTCACTATCAGCTGTGTCTATGACACTGGTGGCTTCTCTTGTAGCTTGGGCATAGCTGTTTGAAAGTCCTAGAACTCCAGTGCAAGCCATGTTAAGAGCCTCTACATTTTTACCTTTGGTCATGCAGACAACTTCACACAAGAGAGGCAACAAATCAATATTATGGAGCTGTACGACAGCCTTAGTTTCCATGACAGGTGCAATCCATGCTTCTTCAGGGATTGGCACATCATGCTCCACTATTGTTTGAATAACCAGATTCTCCAAACCATATTTAAGCTGACCTGTAATTTCTTCACTAGTGGAGCTTTGCGCTAAAGTCTCAGGTTCTGTTTTATCAGATTGATCTTTGGTTGATCTTTCTTGTTCTGAAACGGGCATAGCACATGGTGGAGTACCGGCAGACTGCCGGGCAACCTCTCGCAGTGGGCTGAGCAGATGTGGATGCTGCAAACCATCAAGTCCTTCACGTAGAATATCAAAATGTTTTAGAGCAATTGAAACACTATTAGAGAGCAATGAGAAAGCCTCGTTGCTTAGACTGGTATGAGAATAGATATCAGTGACACAGCTTGTCACCTCAGCAGCGGATCCTTCCGCTTGCTTAATCAGAACCAGAAGTCCATTACGGTAAATTGGATTGTCACTCTTACTGACATGTCTTCTCACAAGCTGTATTACCAAGCTCATATGGCCAATGAGCAAGCTTGCCTGTTTTGTGAGAAACTGTGTATCTTCATCTTCATGCGCCTCAACAAACTCTGTCCAGTTTCTCTGCATCTCCTGAATAGCAAGACAGACAAAGTCCTTTACGTTTATGATGCTACTGCAAGCATGCAAGAGCTGCTCCATCTCCTCTGACCATCTCCGTTGCATCTCTTTTATTTTCTCTAGAGCTTCACTTGAATGCACTTCGTCTCCCTCTACATTTTGCACAAGCACATGAATTGCTTGTTTCAGTCTCATGATGCATCCCCTTGAGTTCTCTACACCCTCAAGACTCTTTTTGTCACTCGCTAAAGCTGAGATGAAGCCAGCCACTTCTGATATCTTGTCAGCTTGAGCCATGAAGGATTCAGATTGAAACCGAAGTGTTTCCACATGCAGCTTATCTTCATCTTGCTCATCCTGGATGATACAGCTCACGGTGCATACTAGCTCTTCCAAGGGAGTTGAAGTTGTGACAAATATGTCCATTGCTCGCAACTGGGTGGCTTTGACCGTAGCTTGGTCAAGTTTGTGGATTTGCTGCAGTAGAGCAGCACATGTGTTTGCAAGCTGTTGATCATCACAGCATTTAAGTTGCTGTGACATCTCTGACCAGAGCTGAAGGACTTGCTTGGAGTGTGCAGCAACCTCAAACTGAATATCCCTGCGAGAAGTGTTTGCTACCGCCATGCTGTGGAACACTAGATCACGAAGCATAACATCAAAACCACCATCTTTAACACAAGCAGGATCAGAAAGCAGTTTTAGTAATTTGTTCCGTATTACGGTGTGATATCCGCATGAACCCCTGGTTAGTTCACAGTTGCACTTGAGTGTGGTTATTATGTCATTTACAGTTGAGTCCACCTGGTTTAAGATATACTGCTTTGCACTCTGTGCCTCCTCGCTGTGTGGATGTTTGATGGTCGTGTACATGGCAGTGTGCAGCATGGAAACACATTTCTTAAGGGTTTCTAGAGAAGCCCTCAGACGCTCCTGTTGTTTGTCGTCGCGCAGTTCCTGAATTCTTTCCACCACCAAGTTGTGAAGAAGCAGCATTGCCTTTGAGTATACTTGAAATGCTTTCAACAAGGATGATATGTCTACTGCAGCTCCAACTTGAGAAAGACACTGCAAGAGCCAATCAGCAGCTGCAATGATCTTTCTTATAGTTGCATCATCTTCCGCTAGAAGGATCTATAGAGATCAAAAACAGATGGAATCAGTCATTTTGGAGGTATTTGAACCACAGAAGCTGGTGGTAAATGTTGTTCAACAAAACTTAGGAGACTTGAATTGTCTAAAAACAGGTTTAGGGGTAGTAGTAGTAGGGTTGCAGCATGACTTTAAATAAACTAAGAATGCCACATAAATTTTCAGGTCTTTTCACAGATTGCCATCTAGACCAGTGTTTCCCAACCTTGTTCCTGGAGGCACTTCAAGACCCTGTCCTTAATCGCACCCTAAACCCTTGCAGCCTTTCTTTGAGTCCACACTTTCATGACATAATGCCGTTTTGGCATTTTCCCCCATTGGGTAGCAGTCTGCTGTGGAGCTTGCGAGCCCCCTTCTGAAAATGAGACACCCTACGGTCTTGTGGACTTAACGGATACACGTACATGGTGGCCATTGTACATCCACAGGACCACAAGTACACATAAATTGTGGCATTCGAGGAAGGGTCCAGCACTACACAGTTTTGAATTCTTCCCAATCAAACACACCTCAAATCATTAGCTTATTTATAGAGACTCCAAGACCTTATGGGTCAGATAAGGAAGACATCCAAAATGTGTATTGTTGGGGTGCCTCTAGGACTGGTACCACTTTTCCATTGGGGCCGGAGCCCAATTGGGAACGTGGCTGTTCTTTTCCACTCAAAAGATTTGGACCGGTGCTCAGATCCTGGTTCTGAACTGGCTCCAAAACTTTTCTCGTCTTGATTAAGGGAACCCATGACGTCAGTAGGCGGAGTTTCCACTACAGACTGTGGTTTGAAAGGCATTATTTTTAAAAGCCATTGGAGTTCAGGTAAATTAACCACAATTACATGTCAATTCAGCAGTGGTTGGCAGAAAAGACCAATGCACACCTTCCAAAAGACGAAACAAGCGATTGTGGTCACATGTGGGTTCTGCTCCCTGCCAGTGGAAACGCTTTTGGCTGAGCACCGACTCCAGCTCCAGCACCAACCCCAGTGGAAAAGCAGTAAGGGAAATCCAACCCTACTTCTAGAGAGCTACCATCCTACAGACTTCAGTTCCAACTCTCCTCTGAATCACCCTAAACACCTTGATTAGCTGGTCCAGTTATGCTTGATTGGGGTTGGAATGGAAATTTGAAGTAAGGTAGCTCTCCATGAGCAGGATCAGAGACCTCTAGGAGCAAGGTTGGGAAACACTCATCTAAACAACCATGAAGGCCAGAGCCACAGTCCTGCAGGGTCCAACACCAGACAGTTTTGTATTCTTCCAAATCAAACACACCTGAGTCAAATCATCAACTCATGTATAGAGACTCCAAGGCCTGATAAGGAAGACCACCAAAATGTGTATTGTTGGGGTGCTGGTACTGCTTTTCCACTCGGACTGGACCCGGAGCCCAATTGGGAATAAGGCTGTGCCTTTCCATTAAAAAAAAAATCCTGGGCTGGTTTTTAAATCCTTTTTCTGAACTGGCCGACAAGGGAATCTATGACTTCAACAGGTGAAGTTTCCACTACAGACCAGCTATTTTTAAAAGCCGCCGGAGTTTGGATTAGCAACAACAATTAAATATGTCACTTCAGCAGTGGTCGCAGAACAGTCCAACACTCTCCTTCCATGGAGTAACAGGCAATTCCAGTCACATGTTGGGTGACGTAGAGGATTCTGCTTCTTGCCAGTGGAAATGCAAGCTGGTTTCGAACGATTTCCACTCTTGGCCAAGCACCGGCTCCAGCTCTGGGACCAGCTCAAGTGGAAAACCGGTAAAGGAAATCCAACCCTGCTTTTGGAGAGCCATCTCCAACCACATCTACATCTACCAAATAACCCTAAATGTATGTTTGATTGATGTTAAAATGAGAATCTGCAGGACTGTAGTTTTCTGGGAGCAGGGTTAGAGACCTTTGCTCTAGGAGCAATATTGGGAAACACTCATCTAGACCTAAATGTGAAGGCTAGGTAAGCCAAAATCAGTTCCTGGAGAGCCACAGTTCTGCAAAGTTTAGCTTCAACTTTAAATAAATGCATCTGAACCAGGTAATCAAGTCTTCTAAAACAACATGTATGTAGATTATGTTGGAGCTAAACTCTGCAGGACTGTGGGCCTCCGGGAGCTGAGTTCATTTTCAATAAATGAAATTGCAGTTATAAAATAAAAATCTGTTTTACCTTGACCACACCTAACAGCACATTTTGGGTGGCTTCAATGAGTTCTTCTCTGTGCTCGATGATCTCCGGCTGTATGCTGAGCTTTTGGGTGGCCAGGAGCACATGCTGACCAGAAACAGTCAGGGATTCCACAAGTGGATCCATTTCCATCTTCAGGATATCGTCATCGGCATCTTCCACTAACCTAAATGCAAGGATATGAGGTATGAATCTCCATCCTCTGTAGATCCAGTAAGTCATTTAGTACAATCCACAATCCAATAACATGGTACCAAGCTTATGTTTTTTGTACTTTTACCATGGTAATACCATATTTTTTAAACATGTACCATAGTATTTTCCCCACACTTGAGTATGGAACTTTTCAAGCAACAAAGCACTGTCGTCAACAATATATACAATTCTCTGTTTTTGTTTTTATGAGGCAAACCAAGTTTCATCTCATTTATTTTTCTAAATGTAATTTTTGTAATGTAAATATTTATATGCTTCACTTTCTATCTTGTCAGGAAAAAAAGCATGCAACTGACCTTGTTGCTACAGCTGCCATGTTTTTGGACGCTTTGGCCACCGCTTTAGCTGCAGCTTCCAGCCGGGTGAATTCATCCAGTTGTGTCTCGCTCCCGCACAGCAGGATGAGGTGACACAGGTGAGTGGACAGAGGGGCGACCACCTGCTCTATTGAGCCTGTTTTTATCAAGCCATCCTCCAATATAGATGTCATTTTTCTTACACAAGAAGCAAACACTTTTAATAGAATACACATCAATATATGCAAATGCATTCTACTAAAAGACATTACATGTTACTCTAATTTGAGCTTTTGAGGTTGTCAGGTCAATTTTAGATACTGACATTTATAGAATAATATTAAATGGTTGGTGTAAGCAGCTAGGTGAAGATCTTTGCTATTATATTAAAATAGACATTTACCTGGTGGTGCAGTAGCTCCATGCAAGTGCTCTGTCTGTCACACAGTAGCAGCTGATCAATAATGCAGTGGATTTACTATGGGACAGCACTGTTTGTTTAGCTCTCAGATGTCCCATGGTTACCAAAGTAATTTATCCCAACCTAATTAAGTATGCAATTATGCTAATGTAATTGTATAATACCAGTCAAATTTAAACAATCCATTCATTGATTCACCGTTTCCGTGCATTTTTCATGTTTTCAAATGTATAAACCTGCTAAACATGCTAGATGTTTAGTACTTTTCTACGTTACTAATAATTTTGATGACTTTATGCAAACATGTAAATCCATCCATCATTCTAAATAGCAATTGCTATTGTAATGTAATCAAAAAAATTAATCGTGTACCCCACAATACAGTGCATTTCCATACATTTCCCGAATGAATGAACTATTCTATATAGGCTCCTATTTTTTATATACTGACTCCTCATTTGATTATATTGCAAAACGTTGACATTTTACACAAAACTGACCTTACTGATAACTAAAAGCATCATTACTCCAGTCTTCAGTGTCACATGATCCTTCAGAAATCATTCTAATATGCTGATTTATTATGAATGCTGGAAACAGTTGTGACGCTTCATAATTTTTAGAAAATGTGATACTTAAAATGTTAAAAAGAGCAGCATTTCTTTAAAAGAGAAAAATCTTTTTTAACAATATACACCTCTGTTTAAAGTCTTTGGTCAGTAATTTTTTTCTTTCTTTGAAAGAAATTAATACTTTTATTCAGTAAATGATAATTGATCAAAAGTGAAAGGAAATACTTATATTGTTAGAAAAGAATTCTATTTTGAATAAATGCTGTTCTTTTTAATTTTTAAGAATTCTTAAAGAAGTATCACAGGTTCCAAAAAATACTAAGCAGCACAACTTAAAACAGTTACCAACATTGATAATAAATTAGCATATTAGAATGATTTCTGAAAATTCATGTGACACTGAATAATGGCTGATGAAAATTTAGCTTTGCATCACAGAAATCAATTATATTCGAAAGTATATGAAAATCAAATAGAACTGTTAAACTGTAATAATTTTTCAGAATGTTATTTTTTTTTCTGTATTTTTTTATCAATTAAATGGAACTTTAATAAGCGTAAGAGAACTTTAAAAAAACATTAAAAATCGTATTGATTCCAAACTTTTAAACAGAAGAGTATAGACTAAAAATGACAAAATATATACAACAGAATCAATAAAACTTTAACTAAAATTAGAAAAATTAGACAAAAAATCATTCACAATATTAAGAAAAGATGTAACTGTATCTCAATGATACTAAAACAACACTGCAAAAAAAATCATTTTAAATACATTTATAAGATAACTGGACACCACTTTTAATTTGACACTTTTTTATGCATTTTACTTTTTATTATGTATTGTATAATGAATTTGCTTACGTACTAAAAAAAAACAAAATAGCAGACATTATTCAGTGTAGTGTAAACAGTACACTAGTATTACACTAGAGGGCATCAGTGCAACAGGAAACACCCCACTGCACTGAATATTTGGGTGGCACCGAATGAAACTGAGAGGAAACATCTGTTTGTGATTTTTAATTTTTAAAAAAGCAGTCTCAGTAGATAAATATACAGCTCGAGCTTGTACAACAAACATATTTCTCAATACATCTATAAAACATCAGTGACAGTAGTTTATTCTAAAATGCTCAAAATAGGTGATAATGGCAACAACACTCACAGTTACGTTACACACTTACAAAGTCAAGTATGTGTCTCTCTGAAACACACCTATGCAAGAACCTGGTGTTGGGCCGGACATGAAATGCAGACGTGGGTTTTTTGCCATGCCAGTGGTGATTATTAATCAAATAATACATGATATACTTTTGGAGAATCTTCCAGCGATCATCTAATATCCAATTGCAAAGCTATCGATCTTTTGGTAAACGTCAAATAAACAGTTGTCAAACGAACCCTGTAAAATCAGAGGAAAATGCAAAACATGAGATATTTAAAAAAATACCAAACATATAGTTTGTCTCTCTGCTGTTTCTGCTCTGTTTGAGTGGTTAAAGGCAGAATGGATGTGAAGTCTAACAGCGTACAGCTCATATTGGGGCTGCGCTCTGAGTGAAGTCCAAATGTTGACTTAAAACAAGCTGTTCCCATAAGCTCCGAAGTAGGAGTTTGTGCCCAGTGATGAAGTACTGCACATTCCCACCTATTTTTAGGCCATTACACACTGCAGGTTCTGCACGGTTCAAACCTATGCAGTCCAAACTTCAAAAAACTTGTCAAGGGATTTGTTAAGAAGCAGGAGACGTAGTGTATAGTGTCACGTATACAGTATAGAAAATAACGCTGAACATGCTGTAAGAATTTTTTGAGGATATTTGGTAGATGGAAGTGCTTTTGTACTTACAGTAAATTTGTAATTCGTAACTTGGAATATGTCCCTTATATGTGACCCTGGACCACAAAACCAGTCATAGGGCTCAATTTTTTAACAACTAGTGATACGAAAAATCAAAATACTGAGAAAATCGTCTTTAAAGTTGTCTTAGCAATGCATATTACTAATCAAAAATTACGTTTTGACACATTTACGGTAGGAAATTGAGAAAATATCTTCATGGAACATGATCCTTAATGTACTCACCCCCTTCTCATCCAAGATGTTCATGTCTTTTTTTCTTCAGTCAAAAGAAAATTGTTTTTTGAGGAAAACATTTCAGGATTTCTGTCCATATAATGGCCTTCTATGGTGCCCCTGAGTTTGAACTTAAAAAATGCAGTTTAAATGCAGCTTCAAAGGTCTCTAAATGATCCCAGCCGAGGAAAGAAGGGTCTTATCTAGCAAAACGATGGGTTATTTTCTAAAAAATTTTTTTACAATTTATATACTTTTTAACCTCAAATGCTTGTCTTGTCTAGTTCGGCAAGACGAGCTTTTG
Source organism: Garra rufa (assembly GCF_049309525.1). Lineage (NCBI taxonomy): Eukaryota > Metazoa > Chordata > Actinopteri > Cypriniformes > Cyprinidae > Garra > Garra rufa. Next base: position 7,172,622 of record NC_133362.1, on the reverse strand, counting down.
AGATTAAAAAGTATATAAGTTGTAAATGTTTTTAGAAAATAACCCATCGTTTCGCTACATAAGACCCTTCTTCCTCGGCTGGGATCATTTAGAGCCCTTTGAAGCTGCATTTAACCTGCATTTTGGAAGTTCAAATTCGGGGGCACCATTGAAGTCCATTATATGGAGAGAAATCCTGAAATGTTTTCCTCAAAAAACATTTCTCTACGACTGAAGAAAGAAAGACATGAACATCTTGGATGACAAGGGGGTGAGTACATTATCTGTAAATTTTTGTTCTGAAAGTGAACTACTCTAATGAACTACTACTTTAATGATTTTTGGCATAAAAGAAAAATCGGATCATTTTGACCCATACAATGTACAGTATTGACTGGTTTTGTGGTTCTATAGAATAGCTTTTATTTTGAGGTCTTAGACAACTAGAAGTCAACTAATTTTGACATTTCTGTGTGCAATAGGATTCAGTCAGAAAACATTTTTGCTTTTGGAATGACATGCATCTTTCCGTGGGGTCAAAATCCAGTGCGGTACAGATAATGCTATGCTAAACTGTGAATTTCACATATATTGAACAAAACAGGTTTGGGTTGAGAATATTTTCTCTTTCTGTTTTAAGCACAGTTGGCCTGAACTTAATTGGTTCTTCATCAGATTTGGAGAAATGTAGCATTACATCACTTGTTCACCAAAGGATCCTTTGCAGTGAATGGGTGCCGTCAGAATGAGAATCCAAACAGCTGATAAAAACATCACAATAATCCACAAGTAATCCATACTACTCCAATTTTGTGAAGTGAAAAGCTGCTTTTTTTATCAACTGTTTGGACTCTCATTCTGACGGCACCCATTCACTGCCAAGGATCCTTTGGTGAACAAGTGATGTAATGCTACATTTCTCCAAATCTGATGAAGAAACAAACTCATCTACATCTTGGATGGTCTGAGGGTGAGTACATTTTCAGCAAATTTTCATTTCGTTAACAGCTCGAGCAATAACAACTTTGGTTTACATCTCCTCTGTCATTCTTATTTGTGAGAATTTAAAGGATTACTCCACTTCCAAAATAAAAATGTCCTAATAATTTACTCACCCCCCATGTCCTCCAAGATGTTCATGTCTTTATTGTTTCAAAGGCAAAGAAATAGTTTTTTTGAGAAAACATTCCTGGATTTTTCTCCATAAAGAAGACTTGGTGCTCAAAAATTAGAAATGCCGTTTCAATGCAGCTTCGAAGGGCTCTAAATGATCCCAGCCTAGGCATAAGGGTCTTACCTTGCAAAACGATTGGTTATTTCCTAAAAACATTTACAATTTCTCCTCCAACTTCAAAATCACCCTACATCGCTGCCGAAGTACTGACCCAGTGTTACAAAGCGATTGTACAGGTGGTCAAACGGCCTTTACAAAAACAGGTAAAACAGTGATGTAGGACCATTTTGAAGTTGGAGAAAATTAGATTTTCAACATACCCTAACTGTCTTGAACCAGATCGCAGAGCTAGACAAGACGAGCAGTTGTGGTTAGAAAGTGTATAAATATAATTTAAGAAAATGACCGATCGTTTTGCTAGAAAGTCTTTAGCTGGGATTGTTTAGAGCCCATTGAAACTGCATTTTTAACCTTCAATCCTTTGAGCACCAGTGAAGTCCACTATATGGAGAAAAATCCTGGAATGTTTTTCTTAAACTTCATTTCTTTGTGACTGAAGAAAGAAAGACATGAATATCTTGGATGATATGGGAGTGAGTAAATTATCAGTACATTTTTATTCTTGAAGTAATGCTTTAAAGGAGTAAAGCATTGTCATCCAAAATGTTCGTGTCTTTCTATCTTTCTTTTCAGTCGTAAGGAAATTGTTTTTTGACTAAAACATTTCAGGATTTCTCTCCATATATTGGACTTCTATGGTGCCCCTGAGTTTGAACTTCCAAAATGCAGCTTCAAAGGATCACAGCCGAGGAAAGAAGGGTCTTATCTCGCAAAACAATGGGTTATTTTCTAAAAAAAAAAAAAAAAAATACAATTTATATACTTTTTTAACCTCAAATGCTCATCTTGTCTAGCTCGGCAAGAGATTAAAAAGTATAGAAGTTGTAAATGTTTTTAGAAAATAACTGATCGTTTTGCTAGATAAGACCCTTGTTCCTCGGCTGGGATCATTTAGAGCCCTTTGAAGCTGCATTTTGGAAGTTCAAACTCAGGGGCACCATAGAAGTCCATTATATGGAGAGAAATCCTGAAATGTTTTCCTCAAAAAACAACATTTCTTTACGACTGAAGAAAGAAAGACATGAACATCTTGGATGACAAGTACATTATCTGTAAATTCTTGTTCTGCAAGTGAACTACTCCTTTAACTCGTGGGTTGTCCGAATGAAGGACATTTTGCTTTGGATTCTTTGCAAGTTAAAAACTTGAGGGGACAAAGAGGTACAATCCATCATCAAGGTTCATCTGAAGCCTGATGTGCACCAGAACACTGTGAAGGAATAACATGAACTCTTTGGCGTGTGTCAGTCAATCAGTGCTTTAAAAACAACTCTTGAAGCTCTCTTCTATACAGTATGGAATACATTTTATAAAAAATAGATTTTTGCTTTTCAACAGCGCCCTGAGGGTTGTAATTGTCTGCTAGTATTGACACGATATCCACATTCGTTTCCAGGAAGCTCTCTTTCCGTCTCTTCAGACCCACTGGCAAGAGGCCTGTCCCGTTGGGATCGGTGGAATTCCACTGCGAGTCTCTTCTGGCAGGCCACGCGGTCACCTCCAACATCAGCTAGATCGCCATCCACGACAAACAAAAAAGTGTCAAGCCTCCGAAAAATCTGGAGAATATTCTTTTCTTCCACATATGGAAGGCTGGAGGGTCTGAGTCTTTGGAGAGAGCCGTGGTGAGGGTAGCAGCTTATTGGATTTTCTGAACCCAATCCAAGCTCTCATTGGCTCTTCTGGACCCAGTCCCAGCTTTCATCGCTGTCCTTCCTGTTCTTTTCGGCCTCTATGATCTCTCTGTAATGCCTCCTGAAGAACCCCATCTGCACAACACAAAAATAATTGCTGAGTGTTGGCATACAGAGTGAGACAGTGGACAGATGTACAAAAATTACACCCTGTTTCCTAATCACGTTACTTTACTGTTACAAAATACTTTACAAGTCTTACTGATCCCAACATTTAGAATGCTAATGTTTTTTTAAAGAAGTCTCTTATGCTCATCAAGGCTGCATTTATTTGTTAAAAAAAAAAATAGTAATATTGCAAAATGTTATTACATTATAAAATATGTTTTTTTTAAATGTAATTTATTCCTGTGATGCAAAGCTGAATTTTCATCAGCTGTTACTCCAGTCTTAAGTGTCACATGATCCTTCAGAAATTATTCTAATATGCTGATTTATTATTAGAATGATCAATGTTGGAAACAGTTGTGCTGCCAAATATTTTTTGGAACCTGTGATTCTTTTTTCCAGAATTCTTTGATGAGTAACAAGTTAAGTACAGCATTTATTCAAAATATAAATCCATGTTGTCACTTTTTATTAATTTAACACATCCTTGATGAATAAAACTATTAATTTAATAAGAATAAACATTTACTGACCACAAACTTTTGAACAGTAGTGTATATTGTTATAAAACCTTTTTATTTAAAATAAATGCTGTTCTTTTTAATATTTCATTGATCAAAGAATGCTGAAAAAAGTTTCACAGGTTCCAAAAAAAATATTAAGCAGCACAGCTGTTTTATAAATCAGCATATTAGAATGATTTCTGAATGATCATGTCACACTGAAGACTGGAGTAATGATGCTGAAAATTGAGCTTTGTATCACAGGGATAAATTACATTTTAAAATATATTTACATAGAAAACAGTTATTTTAAATTTAAATAATATTTCACAATATTACATGTTTTCCTGTATTTTTTAATCAAATAAATGCAGCCTTGATGAGCAGAAGAAACGTCTTTAAAAAAAACCCATTAAAAATCTTACTGATCCCAAACTTTTGAGCAGAAGTGTATATATAATTTGTCTTTTATATATATAGGCAAAAGGCAAAATATTTTTTTATGTTTTTAAAGAAGTCTCTTCTGCTCACCTGCATTTATTTGACCCAAAGTTCAACAAAAATAGTAACATTTCGAAATATTTTTACTATTTAAAATAACTGTTTTTTTATTTGAATATATTTTAAAATGTAATTTATTCCTGTGATTTCAAAGCTAATTTTTTTTGCATCATTACTCCAGTCTTCAGTGTCACATGATCCTTCAGAAATCATTCTAATATGCTGATTTGCTGTTTAAGAAATATTATTATTACATTTTAATCATAACATTTATGTTACAAAAAATGTCTATTTCAGGTAAATGCTGTTCTATTCATCAAAGAAACCTGCAAATTCTTATCAGCTATTTTCAACAATAGAAATAATGTTTTTTGAGCAGCAAATCAGCATATTAGAATGATTTCTGAAGGATCATTTGACTGGAATAATGATGTTAAAATTCAGCTTTGAAATCACTAGAATAAATTACATTTTAAAATATATTCAAATGGATAACAGTTATTTAAATTAGTAAAAATATGTCAAAATTGTTTGTACATTGGATCAAATAAATGCAGGTTTGGTAAGCACAATAGACTTCTTAAAAAAAAAAAACATGAAAAATCTTATCTTGGTATAGTGCTGTCATTTGTTTCCCAGAAGTGTTTCCCAGAATACAAACGAAAGAAAATAACATATTCAGTGTAAAATCAAACTAAATGATGTCATTTTTGGGTGAACTATGGCTTTGTTTAGTTGGAGCCAATGGACAGGTTGAGCGTCAGATAACTAGTGGGACGGGCGACACAGATATCGCTACTGTAAAGAAGCGCGTCAGCACAGGAAATATGCTGTTCCTCTTCCTGTGACTCAACAGGTTTGTCTTTGTTTGAATGTGGTTTATTGATTCAGACCCCAGCTCTCTCCAGGCATTTCCTGACGCTGGAGTAGCTGGACATGTGTGGCTCTTGTTGAGGAGGTTTATTTTGGCAGATTTGGGGTTTGGGGGGGGAAGTATCCCTACACCAACATTCCAAGATTTGCTCTAGTATTCCCGCTGGAAACTAATAGAGTGGAAAAGAAAAGAAGGACTTGTTTGAGAAACCTTTAAATCTGTTTGCTTCACTTTTATGTGTACGTGTAAATTATTGTCAGCGCTGTGTTTTGTTACTTTACAGTCGCTCTAAAACTCTCTATTGACCCCCCAGGCCAAGAAAAAGTCACTAGTGTGTGAATGAGGGACGTGATTCTCTACAAGTCTATCTGAGGAAATATCTTTTAGTGCACTAATTACAATCCAAGTTTTTTCATGTGCATGTACTATTGTACTTCAAACTTCAAAGTCAATTCATCCACCTTTTTTTTGGCAGAGGATATTAAAAGCAGCCTGATGCTAATTTAACTGTAACGGGACGCTGCGCATGAGCAGGTGTTTCTGCTCTTTCAAGACACGACGACCTGATGGGTCACATTGACTCTGCAAGAGCCGCACTGCTGTCCGACAAGAATATCTCAGGCATGTGATTTGCATTGGGCCTCATGTGAAAAGACAAAGCGAACATGACAAGCAAAAAAACCTCATCTGGCATGGCTCTACAGTGCGACCATTTCACTCGCATTTGCAACTGAAAATTACTACGTGCAACTATGAAAAAATATTTAGGAGCACTATGTGCGACTGACCCGATCAACATATTTGTGTTTGCGCTCAGGGGAGCTTTGAAGGTTTCTACGTGTTTTTGCAACGTTGAGTAATGTATCACGGACATATCTCACCAATCCTTTCATAAAGTATAGAGAGAGTGTAAATAAGAGATTGATTGTGCAGTGTAGAGAAAGCTTGGTTGATTATAATAGAGCTTTGTGATATCGCGAACTAAGATGAGTGACAGCTTTTAATAATTTTTAAGAGAATTTGTAAATGAGATGTAGATTTAATACAGCAGTTAAATAAACAAGAAGTTTATTAAGTGACTTACATTGTATGACTGTAACACTATTGCCTGATTTTGGTCTATTTCGTCGTCAAAAATAGTCTGAAACAAGTCACAACTGAGCCGCTGCGCATCTCCATTCAAACACAGCGGTGTTTTGTTTCTGAATAAACATGCGTTTTTAACTAATCTAGTGAAATGATCCAATTTCCCATTCATAAAGACAGCCACTTACTTTTTTTCTGAATGAATCAGCCGTTCGAACGAATCAAATGAATGATATGATTCAGTAAGGACGGATATCTAGGAGAAAGTCTGATGTGTTTGCATGGTTCAACATTTTCTGTTGGTTCTGGAATAATGTTTCTTTCAAGCAATCATCCTTAAATACGACTCTAATCCTAATCCTATAATCAGTGAAAAATGACTTGTTGATTTTTTTGTTAAAGCTCATGATCTCAAACTTCAAAGCATTAGGAATGATCTGAAAAATGTTTGATGCATATTATAAACTTTTTCAGCAAAGATCATGAATAGGATATATATGATATTGATGTTTAAACATCTTTAAATGTCATTAATAGGGAAGGAAATGCTTTCCACATGATTACAACTAAACTCCACAGAGTAGCTATCTTTTAATTCAAGTTTTATTTTCCCCTAATTCAGTTTTCGGTTTTATTTTTTATCTGGATTTTGTCATTTATGATTTTAAACAAATGTATAATTTGAAATAAATTCATACATTTCTTATTTTAAAAAATGTTAAATTTACAAATATAATAAGCTGAAAATATATCAATAAATTTACAGCAAACCATTGCATTTTTAGTTTTGGTCAAATATGTTTTATGTGATTTAACTAACATAATATTTATATTTATATATAACATATAATATATCAAATATATACTATTTAAATTTCATATGTAATTGTGTATAAACAAGGATAAAAAATATCTCAGTTATAAAAATAAAAATTATTATTAATTACTAAATAATAATAATGACAAAATGCAATGTTTTAATGTATATTAAAGCAGTTACCTTTTAATTTAATTTTTTTTTTAATCGTTTTCAGTTTTTTTTGGATTCTGTAATTTATGGTATAAAACCAATGTATCGTCTCAAATAAATTCATAAAACATTTTTCTTAATTTAAAAAGTTACATTTACAAATATGATCAGCTGAAAATATATCAACAAATTTACAACAAACCAATGCTTTTTTATTTTTGGTCAAATATGGTGTTTTGTGGAAATGAACATATAATATTTATTTTTATATATTATAAAATACTATAGATTTGATAGAGTATAGATATTACAGATACTGTGTGTGTACATATATATATATACTGTATATATATAAATCATAACAAAAATACATAGTTAAATACTATTGTATTTAATAAGATCTTTTAAAATATATATTTTTATATATTTTAGTTTAAAATTTTTAGTATTTTTTACATTAATTCATTTTTATTCTGTAATTTACAATTTAAAACAAATGTATCATCTAAAAGAAATTCAAAAATCTTCTTTCCTACATTTTTATAAAAATATTTACAAAAAATGTACAAATATAATTAACTGAAAATGTATCAATAAATTTACAACCATTGCATGTTTATTTTTTTTTTTAATCAAATATAGTGTTTTGCGCAATTGAACTAAAGTCTTGTAATATGTCATAAACTGATTTTTGTTGTAAATATGCCTGATAAGACTGTTAGACTGAATGACATTTTATTAGGAAAAAATTTATGATATTTAAAATTATGTCAGAACTATATTCATATTTTATGGTAAAATTTAGTTTTTTAAAAAGGAATAATAATAATAACAATGTTTTAGTAATAATAATACTTTGAAAGAAAAATTTATTTGATCAGAAATAGAAAAAAAAAATACTATCTATAATAATAATTTACAGAATGTGGATGACTCTTAATTTTTCTTTGCAATGTAACCAAACTCTCAAAATATGATGATTATTTCCTAAAAAGTGTGGGTGGTGGCATTTCTAAACGTGTTATACTAGTCACTGCACTGTTTCCAACCCTCATTCAAGCCCCTAAATCCAGCACCAACCCAAACGCTGCTCCAGAAGCAACAAGGATGTTGAGCGAGGAACATGTGTGTGTCTGTCTGAAACAGTACCTTCCAGAGCAGCACCGCCAGCAGCAGGAAGATGAGGATTCCCACGAGGAGGCTGATGGCGATGATCCATCCCACCACGTAACCCCTGGGCTCCTGACTGTGAAGGGCCTCAAACACCAGCTGCAGGACAACACAAAGAGAGTGAACATACACATAAACGCCAGAGCCTGTCATAACCTCACTGACTTAAATAAACACATTAGAAATCGTCATTTCTCAGCGGGACCGAAGATCAGACTCTACAGACTGTATGAATCACCGTGTCATTTCCTGAACGTTATAATGTCTGTGCTGAGTCTACAGTATATTGGGCGTTGACTCAATCAAAAGGAAATGAGATTTGGTTCTTCGAATCAACAAATCAATCAAACACTCGTCTGTGAAGGTTTTCATTAATCCAGATCATCATAGAATGCCAGGAAGAGTTTGTTTGTTTGCAACTGGAAGTCATTATTTCAAATCTGGTTTAAACTATTTTTGCATGAACTTTCCCTTTAGATGCCATACATACACATAGTTTTATGCACAATGTGTGTTATATAACATACATGCTTGCTGACCCTTAAATGTGGAAGAATTTCACCTCTGAAACCATGTACTACCACAAAAACACAGCGAACAGTTCGCTCAATGGATCTGGATGTAAATGTTGCGTGAAAAGCTAGCAGAAAATCCCAGTCTGGAGTGAGATGCCAGCATAGATAAATCTCGCTTCTGGCCACAATTTCACTCCTTCTGTGTGAGGGCTGAGCAAAAAAATAAAAAAGATTGGCATGTGCAGCAAATGAGAGATAATATCTCAGTTGTTACTTTGAAAGTAATGAGAAAAATAAGACTTTTGATAAAGTTTAGAAGAGATCTTAACCTGAAACTGTGCTCAGTTGCCAAAATACCAGTGTTATTTTAGTATCATTTATTTACTTTTATAGTATTTAATATGATTTTTTAAATAATATATATTTTTAAATGTTTTAAATTAATTTGTAGTATTTATTTTGTTCATTCATTAATTCATTCATTTTTATTTGTTTTTGGATTCTGTATTTGATTTAAAACAAATGTATCATCTAAAAAAAGAAAATAGATATATTTGTTTATGTTACAACATATCTACAAATATAATCAACTGAAAATATATAATAATTTTGTCAATAAATTTACAACAAACCATTGCATTTTTATTTTTGTTTAAATATGGCGTTTTGCGCCATAAAAATTGTGCATAAATGAAAACATGGATGAAAAAATATCTTGATTATATTTTAAACCTTAAAATAAAAATTGTTAAGTAGTGATAATGACAAAATATATTATTAAATGTTTAAATAATAATAATAATTATTACTACTACTTTTGCTTTATTGATAATTGAATAATATGATGTAACTTCAAAAAATTGACAGAAATATATTATTTTATAGTAAAATGTACTTTTAAAAGTAATTATAAATATTGTTAATAATAATAATATGAGAATGAAATGTTTCAATCATAGTAATGACAATAATTATTATTATTACTACTACTGCTTTAATGATAGTGTAACTTGAAATTATGATGAAAAATTGCCATTTGCGGCAAATTTGCCACAATACTTTATTATTTTATTTTTTTTATATTTTAGTTTAAATTTTTGTAATTTTGTTACTTTTGTCATTTTCATTAGTATTCTGGAATACTTTTACATTTTTATGTAACAGTACATGTTTTAGTTTTTAATTTTAGACCTTATTTTATTATTAAACAAATTATTTTATTTCAGTTAAACAACATTTTCTTTAATGTCATTTTAGCTTTATTTAAACTGACTTTTAATAGTTTGAGCTACTAATAAAACAATGCATATACTAACTTCAGCAATAAAAACGATGAATTAAAATATTTTTCACAATATCAAAGGATCTGAATTCTATACTCTTATTGTATGACAACCATTAGTCTAATTTATATACAATATAATTTTGGTTCTTGTCTTTTAAGGGGATCCGAGCAAAGACGATAGTTAATTTTCTATTTAAATCATTTTTATTTGTTTTTTGGGGTTCCTTGACATTTCTATTTATTTAGCTTTAGTGTATTACTTTTTTATTATAGTTTTAGTAATTTTAGTACATAAGCCTAAACCTATTTTATTTCAGTTAGTTGCCAAGGCAAAATTTTCTTTTAAGTTTGACTTTTAATCATTAAGTTTTAGGTAAAAATAAAACAATGCAAGATACTATCTTCAGCAATGAAACTATAAAGGATCAATGCTATCTTCCCTTGCACGCTGTATCGGAAACTGAAGTGTAAGATATAAATATTGCACTAAATATATCTCAAGCATTTCTTGAGTCCTGCTAATGATGCAGCAGCATATAAAAATGTAGCATTCAGTCAGTCTGTCATTTCCAATTAGTTCAGGTTGCTGTGAACATGATAGAAATGTTACAGTTGAAACACACTAGAAGACCGTGTGGTATTAATGCTTATACATGGGCAATGCTATTTGTAAATGAGTGCTGCATGTCCACCGTTTGCCCCAGGGAGCGTCGTGTGTGACTTAATAACAAATTGCTTTGGGACCGATGCATTTCCTAAGTGCTGAGGGCAGAAGGGGGCACAGACACTTTTAACAGCCCTATTAGGAATTGGCCACTACACTACAAATGGGGGCTGAAACTGGGTCAGAAACCCAATCAGCTGAGAGCAGGGCTGAGCGGGATGCCATGGCACCAGACACAGACCCATATTCCTCCAATCAATCGACACGCCGAGGTCTGCAGTATTAGGGGCGACTGTTCTCCAGCACAGCTGTAGAGTAAAAAAAGCCCCTTACTCCCATATGAACGGCAAACTCAACCCACATCTAAGCAGCGACTGTGAGCTGATGAGCTCATGCGAACGGACAATTTCATTTTGTTCCGTGCATCAAGGTCCTGAACGCTTTTCAAAGACAATAATCTATTCACTTTCAATCTTACAATGAAAACCACCAGCATGTCAGATGAAGTCTCTGAAGCTCTGAGTCTAGTTTACGGTAACGGTGCAAATATGCTTGGCAAGATATGCTTGATTGTTGGATTGGATTATTCATTGGTTTGATCACTTACAGAAATCTCCTCTGGAAGTCCGGTTGAGACCTCCACGGCCCTGTCGTCCAGCTGGACGTGACCTCGTGTCACAAACTGGATCACAGAGGAGCTGTCCTGCACAAAACACACAAAGACAGAGCAGGGTTGAAAACTGAAACTAAAATTAAAACCATAAAAAAAAAAAAAATTCGTTACTTGAAATAAAATATTTATAAAAAACTTTTTATTTCAGATAGCTGCCAAGGTAACATTTCTCCTTTGATTTTAGTTTAACTTATACTAAAATGACTTAAAATTAAACTTAAATAATAATGGATAAAAACTAAAATTAGAATGGCAACAAATTTTTTTTATTTAAAACTATAATAGTATCTCAATGATAAAATAACAGACACATTATGACTTAAAAAATTAACTTTGACTTATAAAGTCGAATTATGAGATAAAAAGTCAAAATTATGAGATAAAAAGTAAAATTTATGACTAATCCTAACCCTAAAAGTCAAACTAAGTCCATTATGACATAAAAATGTCAAAATTATGAGACAAAGACTTAAGTATGTCAGAAATTGTGAGATAAAAGTAGAAATTATGACTTATAAAGTCGAAATTATGAGATAAAAAGTCAAGCTTATGACTTAAATCATAATTATGATAAAAATGTCAAAATTATGAGATAAAGACTTAAGTATGTCATACTTAAGTATTATGACTTGTCATAAAAAGCCAAAATTATGACTTAAGTCATAATTTCTACTTTTAAAGTCATAATGTATTTTTTTTATTTCATAATTCTGATTTAAGTATATAATAATTTTAACTTAAGTCATAATTACAAGATAAAAAGTAGAAATTTTGACTTATAAAGTTTAAATTATGAGATAAAAAGTCGAACTTATGACTCAAGTGATAATGACATAAAAATGTCAAAATTATGAGATAAAGACTTAAGTATGTCATACTTAAGTATTATGAGTTATGTCATAAAAAGTCAAAATTATGACTTAAGTTAAAATTATTATATACTTAAGTCAGAATTACGAAATAAAATTTAAATTATGACTTTAAAAGCAGAAATTATGACTAACTTAATTACAAGATAAAAAGTTTACATTTGACTTATAAAGTCGAAATTATGAGATAAAAAGTCGAAGTTATGACTTAAGTCGTTATCTCATAATTTTTAAAATTTATGTCATAGTTATGACTTATGTTATACTTAAGTATGTCAGAATTAAAGTCAAAATTATGAGATAAAAAGTCGAACTTATGACTTAAGTCATAATCAAAAAGATTAAAAAATTGAGATTTTGACTTTAACAGTTGAAATTAAGACTTAAGTCATAATTATGAGACAAAAAGTAAAAATGATGACAAGCTCGAAAAGTTTGACTTTTTATCTTGTAATTATGACTTAAGTCTTAATTTTGACTTTTTATCTCGTAATTATGACTTAGGTATGTCATAATATCAACTTGAGGCATGCATTTTTTTCTTCTTACATGGCCTAATTGGGTTTCCATACAGTACAGACAACATTTCTATATGTTTTTTTAAAGTTGTTAAAGTTTTAAAATGAGTTTAAAATTTTATTTAGGTTTATCATCTAATATATATATATATATATATATATATATATATATATATATACATATATATTAGCTTTCTTTCCAATCTTGTAAAATAATGTTCAATATCTTTAATTAACGATAACAGCACTAAAATGTAAATTAGGCATTACTCATGCATTTCCATTACTACTGAGTGCCATTTTATGACAAAATATTTGAATATTTTATTTGAAAATATTAATAATGTTGTTCACCACTTTTTGATTAGGGTTATAAAAATAAGGGTGTGCATTCAAATGTTGAAGTATGACTGATCTGTCACAATACATGAGATCCTCACAGGATTTGTGCATAATAAATTATTTTTTATAATATATTACTGCACAGTTAGTCTCACTGTCGTACATTGCTGTGTAGCTTGTTACTTTTTTTAGCTAACTAAAGGTTACCGGATTACATTAACTGTAATAGCAAATTAGTTTAGCTATAACTAAGGGTAGCCTGACAGTGTTTTAACTAGTTTAGTAGCTTCAACTGTTGCTTCAATTGTACAACAAGTCTTAATCACACACTCTGAAGACTTGCATTGACATTACAATAACTTTTGAACTTAATTACGGCCATAACTCACCCTCTGTAGTATTTCAGTGTTCAGTAGCATTTGCACATCTATACTTGTGGCTTCTTCTTTAGCCTGAGAGCTCAGGCTGCAGGAAATAGTTAGACACGCTCTGCCAGGCCGGTCACAGTCCTGTTGACACAGGATGCCATCAAAGATTCAGCCGTTCAGCACAAAAACTTGGTGAAATGAGGATGAGTGTTTTATGGGGCATTAAATGCTATGATCCACTGCACTAATGTACATGCATTGACAAAAATGCCTGTCAAACAACATTAAATATGCAACTATGGCTTATTTCCAAGTGCTAAATGCATTTAAATGGCATTTTCACACATTGTGCTTTTTTCCTCTGAACTATGAACAATAAGTGCTTTGTCATACCAGAACTTTTCTGCCTGATTTGGTGAAAAAGGCAAAAATGGTGTGGAAGATGCTCTCCTTGTCCTGTGGGATTGTGCAGGGTTTGGGGTTCCTGTGCCACGTGCAGTTTCCTCGACTTTCTGAAACCTGCAGACAAACAGAAAGCAAGAAAATCAGCAAATCTCACAGTGTTATTTTAGATTTGCCTCATTTTTTGAAGTTTGCATCGATTTTGCTTTCCTGTTTAATACTATCAAGCTGCTTTGAAACAACCGGTATTGTATAAAGTGCTATAAAAATATGGGTGAACTGATCTGAGTAATAGTTAGCATTTAGAATTCAAATTAACAAAATTTACATCACTCACAAATATTAGTTTTAAATTGTCTTACTCAAACCAGGGTTCGTACAAAAACTGTAAAATGTAATTCCAGGACTTTCAAGGACATTTTAAAAACCTTTTGGGATTTTCAAGGACTTCAATCAGAGATTTCACTTTTCAAACAATGTCTTATCTTTCAAATTCTAAAAAAAGATAAATAAAAATAGATAAAGTGAAGCACATGCAAAGAATCACTACTAAAATTTACTAAAAAGTATACTACACTTTCACTATAGTAAAACCACTGTTAAATGTCTTAAGGGATTTGTATTTGTGTATACTTCCTTCTCTTTTTTCTTTGCTTTGTTTTTATAACTGTACTTCCTTAATGGTTTGGTGTTTTCTACTGTTGAAGAAAAAAGCAATCAGAAAAAAGATCAAATAAATCAAATAAAAATGAAGTTCCCATCTAAAGCCTTCCATAGCAAACCCATGGAAGCCTATTTCCGCCACTAAATACACATTTCTGACTTTTTTCACAGAATTGTGAGATATAAACTCGCAATTCTGAGAAATGAAGTCAGAATTGTGAGATAAAGTCAGAACGAAGAACAGTTTTCAGGTCAGAATAGCAGACCAATAAGTTTATTACCGGCAGTAAGCAAAGTGATGGAAAAAGTTGTGTATAATCAAATACAAGAGTATTTGGAAGTCAATGGGTTAAACACAATGTATCAACATGCTTATAAAATGGGTCATTCCACAACAACAGCACTTACTCAGTTAACTGACTACTGGCTACAGGAAATTGATAATAAGAATTTGGTGGGCACAGTATTTTTAGATCTAAGTGCAGCCTTTGATGTTCTAGACCACAGTATTTTATTAAAAAAGTTAGTTTGTTATGGATTTGAACCAACTGCTGTTCGGTGGATTGAAAGCTATATCAGTAAACGTGAATACACAGTTTATTTTAATGGTAGTTACTCTGAGGTGGAAGAAATGAGTTGTGGAGTGCCCCAGGGCAGTTGTTTAGGACCTCTTTTATTTTCTGTTTTCACAAATGATTTTCCACTTGTAATTAAACATGCAACCATGGCAATGTATGCAGATGATACAACATTGTGTTTATCAGCAAGAGATGTAGATCAATTGAATATTATGTTAAATACGGAGTTAGACTTGGTTATACAATGGATTACTGACAATAAATTACTTATTAATGCAGGTAAAACAAAATGTATGATACTTGGGTCAAAATATTT
Source organism: Garra rufa (assembly GCF_049309525.1). NCBI lineage: Eukaryota > Metazoa > Chordata > Actinopteri > Cypriniformes > Cyprinidae > Garra > Garra rufa. Next base: position 7,157,250 of record NC_133362.1, on the reverse strand, counting down.
TCTTAAGCCATCACTAACATTGCATTTAGATATAGGAGGAAATGTGATTCAGCAAGTAGAAGAAATTCATCTATTAGGTGTAATTGTGGATAGCTCACTGTCTTGGAATAGCCAAATAAATAAAATATTGCAAAGAATGGGTCGTAGCATGGGAATAATTAGATACTGTAAGAAATTTATTCCCAAATGGCTGATCAAAAGGTTAGCCCAATCTTTAGTATTATCTCATTTAGACTACGCTTCAGTTGTTTGGTCAAATACCAATGAAAATAATTTATATAAATTGCAAGTCGCACAGAATAAAGTAGCACGTATTGTTTTGGGTTGTTCATATACAACTAATGTAATTACAATGCACAATAATTTGGCATGGTTAACTGTAAAATATAGATTGAAATATTTTTTATTGTCATTTATTCATAATATAATTGAAACAAAAACTCCTGAAATAATTTACAGAAAATTGTCATTTTTTGCTGATCAACATAATTATTGCACAAGACAAACTACTGGAAGGCGATGTGTTCTGCCTTTAGTTAGAACTAATCAGCTTCAGAGAGCAGTTTTTTATCGGGCCATGGTTGCATGGAATGGATTACCAGGATTTCTGTTGTTGGAAAATAACAGAAAATATTTTCAAAAGAAATTAAAATTGTTTCTGTTTACACAAGAGTCATGATACTGGAAAAGTATGGTAATATGGAAAGATGCCTTATAGTCTGTATTGGAAAGCTATTTATGGATTATATGTATAAATGTACAGCAGTTTTTGTTTGTTTATTTATTTAATTGCATTGGGCTATTGTAGATTGTTTCTATTTTGTGTATATGTGTGTGTGAATGGGTGTGTGTGTGAATAATGTAAGAAAATGATGATTTGATGTAATGTAGAGGAGACCCCAGGAAGAATAGCAACTGAGATTTCAGGCGCTAATGGGGATCTTAATAAATGAAATGAAATGAAAAATGATATAAACTCGCAGTTCATATCAGTCTTTTTTTTTCCTCTTCAGAACTGGACTTTATAACTCGCAATTGCGAGTTTATCTCACAATTCTGAGAAAAAAAAGTCTGAATTGCGAGTTTATATCTCACGATTCTGAGAAAATCATTACAAGCGTTGCTGAAATTCGAAAATAAATGTCTTTTTTAATTTGATCTGTTTTTTTGCTAGTAAATCACTTGGAATAAAGATGCGAGTTTGTATCAATCGGAGCGGTTTCAGCAAAAATGACTCAATTGATTCGGTTCATCTATTCCTTTTGTTTTCCTCTTTCTTAGAGGAAAACATTTCAGGATTTCTCTCCATATAATGGACTTCTATGGTGCCCCCGAGTTTAAACTTCCAAAATACAGCTTTAAAGAGCTCTAAACCATCACAGCCGAGGATAGAAGGGTCTTATCTAATGAAACGATCGGTTATTTTGTAAACAAAAATTACAATTTATATACTTTTTAACCTCAAATGCTCATCTTGTCTAGCTCTGTGTGGAGATTAAAAAGTATATAAATTGTAAATGTTTTTAGAAAATAACAATTCGTTTCGCTAGATAAGACCCTTCTTGCTCGGCTGGGATCATTTAGAGCCCTTTGAAGCTGCATTTAAACTGCAGTTTGGAAGTTCAAACTCGGGGGCACTAGAAGTCCATTATATGGAGAGAGATCCTAAAATGTTTTCCTCAAAAAACATAATTTCTTTACGACTTAAGAAAGAAAAACATGACCATCTTGGATGACAAGGGGGTGAGTACATCATCTGTAAATTTTTGTTCTGAAAGTGAACTACTCCTTTAAGTATGCAGGGAGCTGGATGACTAAAAGGCGATGTGCTGAGATGCTCGCAGACATTATAATTTATCCAGTGAGCTCAGACCTGCTAAGCAATTCAGATAACGAAAGGAAGTTCTTTCCCAGCGGGAGTTGAGAAGCCTTTCTCTGACAGCATGTCCCATCTGGAGTGATTTAATGTCCCGCTGCCCCTTCCTCCCCTCTGCCCTCGGGGAACACTTCACCTCTTCCTTTAACCAGCATCCTTTCCAGTCAGACCTCCATAGAGGAAAGCATCCAAAGACCTCACATTGTCTTCTCTCAAGCCAAAAGGAAGGACCTGTGTCTGTTTCACACAGGTTTTTTATGAGCCCACTTGTGTGAGACAACAGAGTGTCATTCAAGGGCTGATTTCACTACTGTACTGTTTCAAATCGTAGTGTCTTGCTTCCCCTGACAGTGTTTTAAGAAATATGAAACCCAGGCTTAATGGAAAAACCCTTCTGCAAAATATTACATTACTTCTTGCTCCTTTTGTGACACTTTCATGTGAAATGTCTGGGGAGTGGCACTAAAATTGCTTTAAATTTTCCTGGAAGCATAAACGTGAATCTGGCAACGTTTTATTATGTTGGTTGTTGTACATGTGGTGGCAGTTTGGAAACTAAATAACTGGTAAGTGGCACTAAAAGCTACACTAAACCCTATCCTAAACCTAACCAATAGTGTCAACAACAAAAAAAATGATGCAACCATGCCATTTTAGATTGCTTTTACAAGTCTTTGAGCTCTATTTATCATGACTTGTGCAATGCTGTACCAGGTGTGCTACTGGGCAAGTTTACAATGTATTTTGTAAATTTTAGATATTTAGTTTAGATATTTGAGATATTTTGTGAATTTATTTAGGAAATTTCCTACTGTAAATATATCAAAACTTAATTTTTAATTAGTAATATGCATTGCTAAGAACTTCATTTGGACAACTTTGGAGGCGATTTTCTCTATGTTTTAGATTTTTTTCTCCCTCAGATTCCAGATTTTCAAATAGTTGTATCTCGGTCTAATATTGTCCTATCCTAACAAACCATACATCAATGGAAAACTTTATTCAGCTTTCAAATAATGCAGAAATATCAATCTCAATAAATCTCACATATTAAGTATGTTCAACACAATGGTATACTTGCCAAGCATTCGCTTTTGCATTGAGTACTTGTTCGTGTTAATAAAATAGGTCCTTTGTTGGTTTTAAGGGTCAAATTAACCCAAATTATAAAAACATGCTACTTATTTTGGTCTAAGCCACAATAAACGTTTTTCTTTCACCTGACCCTTTGCTGTTTTCCAAAGTGTTGATTTTTGGCAAACTGCATGGAAATCAACGGGCACAAAATTTGTACAGCCTTTCCAAAACACATTGTGTTGATGGGTTGCATGCACATTCATGACCCCAAATGAGAAAATGTCACCAAACGCATAGTTTAACGAGTGTTTCAAGCTGTTTAATTGTGGGTCAAATTGACCTGAACACAAAACTAGGCTAAAAGTATATTTGGAAGACAGCTCACAAGGTTTTTTACAAAGCTAATGTCACGTAACTCTCTCTAATTCAAGACACCTCATCAGCATCGAGGGACCAGCCCAAGCTGTTTATGTAAAAATGCCCCATATGTTTTCAGTCATGTGAGGAGAGGAATTCCTCCACGTGTGCATTTTTAATTAGGCCGAGTGTTTATGCTGTCCATGTGGGCGCCTGGGAATGTCCGCTCCTCGTTGAGTTGAGTTACCCAGCGTTGCCACTGTGCTACAGGTTAGTCAGGGTGAACAGAAGCTTTTCCCCAAGTGTCCCATTCCACCCTTTCGTGCAAACCATTTAATCCTCTTGTAAGTGATTCCATATGGGAAGTACAGGGTGGGATACAAACCTCCCCCGTCCTCCCGCTCACAGTAAACAGGTTGATCCCTGACCTGATCTAGCAATATGCAAAGGTTAAATCAACATAGTATGAGGTGCTGCTCTTGAATTTCTACTCTCTGTATAAGCTTATTGTAAGACACTATCTGTGGTGGCTCTGTAAACCCTGTCTCTCACCTCTGAATTAACTATAAGCCTGAGGATGTTGACCTTACTGTAAGAGAACAGAACATAATCAACACGCTGCCCTCGCTTCTAGTGACACAATATAGATAATGCATAGCTCTGTATATTTAGCTTCAAAACATGGAACAATTGTGCCATTTATTTAAGTACTGCAAATGTAACCTTATATTTCATCTTAAGTAGAAATAATGTTTAAAGGTAACATAAGTAAAGCATAATTGACAATGGACCACTGAATTATTGAAAACGTAATGCATGCAATATAGGCATAATGCGAAGACTTATATTTTCAATAAAGCGACAAATCTAGGGTCAATTATTCAACTTATACCAAGATATTTTCAATGTTTTGTCACTAAAACTGGTTGGAAATAATGTCTGGTTGGAAATAATGTAGCAACATTATATAAGTAAAGCATAATTGATGAGAGGGCTGAGAAAATATTGCAAACCAATGCATCCTAAGGTGGCAGTGCAGCTTTGATGCAATTTGTGATCATTTTTTAAATAATTCAAGTGGCTCGGTTTGCAGTAAATGCCACATTAACTCATCTCTATACACACTGTGAGACTGTGTCAGTTATAATGTGCATTTGGCACAACACACACTAACAGTGTAATGAGATACGGTAATAAACCTCCTGTTGTCAACAAAAGTTGCCGTTTTCTGCCAAAATAAAAGCTTGATGGTTTAACGTTTGACAATGAAGAAATCAAGACAGCCACAAATATTAGTATTGCAATTTTAGAGTTGTAGCCTAATGTAAAATACAAACATTGTTATATTATTTTTCTTCAATACTATTTTTTTTTTTTTTACTTTAAGCTAAAATATTAACGGTAATATTTCTTATTATTAATTGTATAGTAATTTTGCTATATAATCACAGAAATTTTGGCCAAATTGCACAATGCTACTAATAAGAACAGCAAACCTGGAGCTTTAAATTTTTTTTAATAAATATTAAATAATAATAATAAAATGTAATTAAATAAACAAATTCAGTTTATATCGCAATCACAATTTGTTTTATATAAATTAGATTTCACATAATTCTTTTTTTTCTTGTTTTAATTAATTATTATTATTAATTTTATAGTCATATTGCTATATAATCACAGAATTTTCAGCCAAATTGCACAATGCTACTAATAAGAACAACAAACCTGGAGTTTTAAAAAAGTAATAAATATTACAAAAGTTTAAATAAATCAATAAATTCACAGTTTAAATCGTAATCACAATTTTTATCAGATAAATTAGATTTCACATGATTTTCTCATTTATTTCTTATTTTAATTATTATTATTATTATTATTCATTTTATAGTCATATTGCTACGTAATCACAGCATTTTTGGCCAAATTGCACAACGCTCATAATAAGAACAGCAAACCTGGAGCTTTAAAAAAATTCAATAAATATTAAATAATAATAATAATAATAAAATTAAAATAAATAAATAAATTCACAGTTTAAATTACAATCACAATTTTTATTAGAGAAATAAGATTTTGCATGATTTTTTTCTTTTATTTCTTATTTTAATTATTATTATTATTAACATTATAGTCATATTGCTATGTAATCACATAATTTTTGGCCAAATTGCACAATGCTCATAATAAGAACAGCAAACCTGGAGCTTTAAAAAATAAATAAATATTAAATAACTATAATAAAATTTAAATAAATAAATAAATTCACAGATTAAATTGCAATCACAATTTTTTATCACAGAAATTAGATTTTGCATGATTTTTTTCTTTTATTTCTTATTTTAATTATTATTATTAATTTTATAGTTATATTGCTATATAATCACAGAATTTTCAGCCAAATTGCACAATGCTACCAATAAAAACAGGAAACCTGGAGCTTTAAAAAAATTAAATAAATATTAAATAATAATTATAAAATTAAAATATATAAATAAATTCACAGTTTAAATCACAATCACAATGTTTATCGGAAAAATTCGATTTAGCATGATTTATGGTTAGATTTTGTTTTTTGATATTTAGATTTTGCATACGTTTTTCCACAAATCATGCAGCTCTAAAATTACAGTATGTATCTTGCTAGTTTATAAAGAACATGGTGAAGTGATTTGTAAATTATTCAAACTCTCTAAGACCATGTCAAGTAATCAAAATACAACAATGCTGCTGTGTAACACACAATAATACCTAGTATGAACAGGTCAGAGAAACGACTTTCAGCACAAACAAGTGTGATGAGAACAGACAGATGTATAACTGATGCCAGGGAAAACCATGACAATAAAGTTTAGCTGAATAAACAAGTGCATGAGTGGCAGGAACTCACTTGTGTGTCAATGATATGGAACATATCTGCTCCGTTACCAGCCAGGCGGTTGGGTATCCTGATGTCCACCGTGGAGCCTGGAAGTCTGCTGGGCCCATTGTTTATCACCTACACAAACAACACACGGGAAATGGATCATTGCTGGGATTTAGGCTGAACACAACAACTATACTAAAGCAAACAGTACATTTCATATACATTTAAGATTCTGGATTGGTCAAATATGACGTTTTGAAGATAATAAATGGATTTGGCAACATTTCACTACCTTGGAATTATAAGGTTCTATCTTCAAACAACAAAATATACAATAGTATTATAAATTTACATTAGACATTATGTGTCCTGCTGTTGTGTTTTATTGTGTTTTTAAGAGTGTGAAACTTTGTTGTTGTTTGAAAGGCTACTTGTGTGATGATGATGTTTTTATGGCATATTTATATGTGTTTGTTGGATTAACTGTATGTTACTTCTTCCTGCCCAGGGACTACAGATGAAATTTAGCTTGTAGCTAATTCTGGTATGGCTGAGGGCCATGCACTGTCCCTGTTAAATAAACAAATAAATAAATAAATAAATAAATGAGTTTCTAAAATGGTGGTTTACCAAAATTAATCGTTAAAAGCTTTTCACAATACTTTGGTATGCTCATTATAATGAATCAAAATAATTAATTGCATTTTAATATTTTTTTAGAATAAAATAATGTCTTATATATAACTTAAACTAAGCATTTTGTCATGTCCCTGAGGCACTTCACTAAGTTTGTACTTACAATTATTAACAAAATGTGCATAGTGTCTGTAATTTTTGGCAATAATGTAAGCATTTATTTGTGTTACTTTCTTGTGAAGAATATTTTTCTAAAAAAAGGGCAGGATATTTGATAAAAAACAGACTTTAAAGTTATGTCCCACAGTCTGAACTCAACCTCGTCATACTAACCATTCTACACCCATAATAATTCAGACTCTGCTCATAAATGACATCATTTACCAGAAATGGCATCATTCGGGTCTCCTTAATAGTGGTGCAGAAAATGGTTAGTAGTATTATACTTTTTATTCATATTTTTGTGACATATTATAGTCAGGGAGGGACTGTCAAGCTTAACAACTCAACCCATCACATAAAATTAAGATGGAAAATTAATCTTTTTGTACATTTTATTTTAATCCATAAGTATATAGAATGTACTTGTTTTATTGCTGCCATATACGGTCTACTTTACTAACTACATGAGGAGCAATGGCCATTTTGAGTGAAAAAAAAAAAACTCAACCCAGTCACATTCACAAATATATGTATTTCTCATTGTTATGGGGTTGAGTTACTTACTTCATTTTTTAATAATTTTAATAAAAAAATATAAAATAGTGGTTTCAGCAAATATCAAAATCATGACAACTGTCAATGAGATTTTTTGGTGTAATAAAACTTCACTACATCAGAAATTGCACCCACATTTGCAACAGAAAGACAAGAATTGAGCATGCAGATATGTTGATCCAGAATTAAGGGGACAATATGAGAGAGAAACAAAACCAAAAATTAAAATGGAAGGCAATCTATCGTTTAAAATGTGTTAAAGACTTCAATCCTGTCATACCTTGTCACATTAATATTTTTGGAAAAATATAGGTAAGACAATTAAGAATGATAGCATTTCTTGCTGATTACTCAATGTACTCACCACCTTGTCATCCAAGATGTTTATGTCTTTCTTTCTTCAATTCAGTTCTTCATTTTTTTTTCAAAATTGCCCTCCATATAGTGGACTTCTATGGTGCTCACGAGTTTGAACTTCCAAAATGCAGTTTAAATGCTGCTTCAAAGGGCTCTAAACTATCCCAGCCGAGGAAGAAGGGTCTTATCTAGCGAAACGATCAGTTATTTTCTAAAAAAAATTGACAATTTAGTGTATTCCGGTTCAGTACAGTTAGGGTATGTTGAAAAACTCCCATCTCATTTTCTCCTCCAACTTCAAAATCGTCCTACATCTCTGCATAAGTATCAACCCAGTGTTTACAAAGTGAACTTGTAGAGAAGATCAAACGCTTTACAAAAAAAAAAAAAAAAGTAAATGAAAGAAGAAAATGAGATGGGAGTTTTTCAACATACCCTAACTGTCTTGACCTGAAATACTGAGTTGACGCAGATCTAGACAAGATGAGCATTTGAGGTTAAAAAGTATATAAATTGTCAATTTAGAAAATAACCGTTTTGCTAGATGAGACCCTTCTTCCTCGGGTGGGATCGTTTAGAGCCCTTTTGAAGCAGCATTTAAACTGCATTTTTAACCTTCAATCCGTTGAGCACCACAGAAGTCCACTATATGGAGAAAAATCCTGAAATGTTTTTCTTAAAAAACATAATTTCGACTCAAGAAAGACAGACATAAACATCTTGGATTACAAGGGGGTGAGTCAATTATCCCTACATTTTTGTTCCAGAAGTGAACTTCTCCTTTTAGTTAAGTACAGAGACCATAGACACAAAATTTGTGTATTTATAGCTTCAGTCCTGTAAAAATGTGAAAAAAAGAGAGATAAATGTTACAGTACATTTGGCATCATTGAATTGTTATCAGGGACACATGAGCAGTACGTAGATGTTTGTTTTATAACAAGTTCTATGTAAAATCCTTTTTAAACCAATCCCATTTTGTCCGTTAAATAAAGTAAAAATAATAAAAGGTTGGTAATGTCTGAGGTGGGAAAATATGATTTTCTGGAGGTTTGAGATGTGCTTTATGATGTTGGGTATTTAGAAAATGAAGCATATGTAGTTGAAAAAATGTATATTCCAAGTTGAAATGTTACCGAATCCCAGGAATGACCCATATATATATATATATATATATATATATATATATATACAGTCATGTGAAAAAGTTAGGACACCCTATTGAATTTCATAGTTTTCCGTATCAGGAAATCTGGTCCTTGGCTGGTCTTAAAATTTAGAAAACAAAACCTCAGATGAACAACAACACATGACAAATTGCACCGTGTCATTATTTATTTAAGAAAAATAAAGCCAAAATGGAAAAGCCATGTGTGACAAAATTAGGACACCCTTACTGTTAACATTTGAATAAAGAGGGTAAATAACAGTCAAGCACTGCTAATCAAATACCTTTGATTAACTGATCATCAGCAAGTTTGAATGCCTCTATAAAAGCATAAGCTTTGGCAGTTTGCTGGTCTGGACTACACCTCAGACTCTACAGGCCTCAGTTAACAGGTTAAATGATAAAGTTCATGACAATACCATTAGAAAAATATGGGACAAAAATGGCATGTTTAGAAGCCTTGGCAAAAGAAAGCTTCTATCTAAAAAAAAAAAAAAACATGGCAGCACAGTTTAGGTCTGCAAAGTTGCATCTGAACAAAACAGGTCTTCTAGAATAATGTCCTTCGAACAGACGAGACCGAAGTGGAGATGTTTGGCCATAATGCACAGCACCAAGTTTTGTGAAAACCTAAAGAGCATATCAGCACAAACACCTCATACCAAAAGACAAGCATGCTGGAGGAGGGCTGATAATTTTGGGCTTGTTTTGTAGCTACAGTCATTGAGTCAGCCATGAACTCCTCTATATATCAAAGAATTCTCGAGTCAAATATGAGGGCATCTGTCTGACAGTTAAAGTTGGGTCAAAATTGGGTCATGCAACAGGACAATGATCCCAAGCACACCAGCAAATCTACAACAGAATGGCTGAAAATCAAGGTGTTGCAAAAGCCCAGTCAAAGTCCAGTGCTCATCCTGACTCAAATGCTGTGGTGAGAGCTGTGCATAAGCAAATGCCCACAAACCTTAATAAACTGGAGCAACGTTGAAAAGAAGAGTGGTCCAAAATTCCTCCAGAACAATGTGAGAAACTGATAAAGTCATGCAGAAAATGAACGCTTCAAGTTATTGCTGCTAAAAGTGGATCTACAGGCAATTGACTCATAGGGTGTCCTAACTTTGTCACACATGGCCTTTTCCTCTTGGCTGTATTTTTCTTAAATAAATAAATGACACGGTGCAATTTGTCATGTGTTGTTGTTCATCTGAGGTTTTGTTTTCTAAATTTTAAGACTAGCCAAGGACCAGATTTTTTTTATGATGTCCTGATACGGAAAACCATGAATTTCAATAGGGTGTCCTAACTTTTTCACATGACTGTATATATGTGTGTATTTTTTTTTTTTTCAATATTTATTTTATTTTATTTTCGAGATGACATACCATCGGAGTATATAAGACACTGCTGTTTCAGGACACTGATCATCCTGTCAGTGTTTATTTTGTGATAATAACCGGCTGACTGTACATTATCTCTTACTTATCATTCAGATTCTGCAATAAAATGTACTGAAATCTTCACATTTGAACTGCATATGCACATATTTCAGTATAGGATACCTGAAAGGTGAAGTTGAGCGGCTGAAAGCTGCACTCCATGTCATCCAGCTGAACAAAGCGTGATCGGTCCACTGAGTTTCCATACACAAAAGATGTAGGCGTGACCACGCTATAGAAACGTACAAACAGTTACTACGGTAATCCTTACTGTGCTATATTGTTATGTCTCTCACTTAACATGATTCATCTTTAATGTATAATTTACTGTACATGTGCTGCTGTCAGAATGACTTCATTTTAGTTAAACATTGCAGCTTTTATAGCTCAGACTCCATGCAAGTACAGTGTTGCATAGATTTGTCTAAACACAATCTTTATATTCATATACTGATTACAGAAGCCTTCTAATACATACGAAGCTAACTCGTTAAATGACATAAAACAGACTTTGATCTGATTTTGCGTCTAACCACTGGAGATCATGTTTATATATTAAAGTGTAGTCTCTGGCGCGCTCATCTAAAACATTACAGGGAGGAGGTTCTCATTATCAGCCTCTACATCTTGCTCTTGAACATGTTGTGTATATAAGCCTCATTCATCTGTGAAACAAGTGAGCCTGTAACTCTGAAATAATCCAGTGCTGCAAAGAAACGGGTGCCAAAAAAGAAAAGTGCACATAAGCGCTGTATACTAAGCGGACCGCAAATATCTCTGGTGTTATCAGACGTCTGGAAGTGTAATAGGCTGCAAAGCTGTTATAGGAATAGTCCACCAAAAAACTTTTACATAATGCATTTACACTCTTAAAAATGTTCTTCACAGAGATGCCATAGAAAAACCATTTTTGGTTCCACAAAGAGCCATTCAATCAAAAGTTCTTTGAAGAAGCATCTCTTTCTTACTTCTTAATAATCTGAAGAACCTTCTTTCTCCAAAAAAGAACCTTCTTAAAGGTTCTTTAGATGTTAAAGGTTCTTTATGAAACCATTTAAACAAAAAATCTTCTTCTATGGCATCGTGAAGCACCCTTATTTTCAAGAGTGTACCCTCGTGTTAAAAACCTGTATGAATTGAGTTTTCTATGAAACGCCAAAGGAGTGTTATGCATTCAAAGAAAGCTTCAGAAGACTTGGAATACGTTGCACAAGTCATACAGACTACATTTAAGGAATTTTTTGTTATTTGAAAGCATTCAGTTCACAGGTTTTGAACAACATGATGATGAATAAATAATATAAGCATATTTAATTTAAAATTTCCCTTTGAGCTGTCTCATAAAGTGTAAATCTTACCCTGTGATTGTTGTGTCCACCTCATGTACCAGCGGTATGGACAACTCCAGTGTGTTATCATGAAGTGTGTTATCATGCTCTGGATTGGCACTACGAAAAAATAAATATTAATAAATATGAATAAACAACAACGACAACTGTATTTGAATATATTAAGAATATTAAAAGAATTATGCTTCTTAAATTCTATATATAAAGATATATCATATAAATCATTCAGAAAGCATGCATTAGATTGATCAAAAGTGACAGTTAAAACATTTATAATGCTATAAATGATTTCTATTTCAATTTAACGCTGTTATTTGAACTTTCTATTTAACAAAGAATGCTGAAAAAAAACAACGCGTCATAGTTTCCACAAAAATATGATGATAAATGTTTCTGGAGCAGCATAGCAGCATATTAGAATGATTTCTGAAGGATCATGTGACTCTGAAGACTTGATTAATGATGCTGAAAATTCAGCTTTGCATTTTAATATATATTCAAATAAAATACAGTTATTTGAAATTGTAATAATATTTCAAAAGTTTACTGCTTTTACTGTATTTTTGATCAAATAAATGCAGTCTTGACAAGCAGAAAAGACATCTTTCAAAAACATTTAAAATTATACTGACCCCAATCTTCTGAATGGTAAAATTGATATTAACATGTCATGTTTTTAGCATGGTTGTATGTACAGTATAATTGATTAAGTTTTTACTGTAAGCTGGCCAAATGTACATTACGAAAGCTGTATTTGCCCCATAGAGAGCTACGAGATCTCAGAGCAAAGAACACATCTGGCCAGCATTAGATTAATATCATGACTTAATATAAAGTCAAACCCCTTAATTTAGCTCAAAACAGCCAAATAGGGAGAAGTCCAAATGTCTAATCTATCTAGCTGTTTCAAACATTATGACATTCACTAATGTGGACTGATGATGTGAACCATGTGTATCTTAACAATGTGTACCATGTGTATCTTTTAAAAGAAGGGAAAGTTCATTAAATCGAGCTCACCTTTTAGCGTGAACCAAAAACAGCAGCGTCTCGTTTTCACCAGACAGATGGCTCGTGTCGAAAAGCACCGATAGATGGTACTGAATAAAAGGAAAGGTTAAAACTACAAGGTTAAACGGAATAGTGCTATAATTAACAAGATCACCAAGTAAAAGCCATTAGACTGACATACTACCTTGGTTTGCGCCCTCATGAAAGGAAATCCAACGCTGCACTTGAGGAAATCCAGCTCTACCAGCATACAGGAAATGCCCTTCTCTTCCTAAAACACCAAATGACAGTGAGAATAACCAGTCAAAAGCTGTGCTAATTTGTCGAAACCCCAAGAGAAAGTCATCAACCACAGTGCTTTCCTTAAAAAAAAAACATGCAATCATACAGAAGGCACGCAAATGGTTTAAACTCCAGCAAGCTGGATTTAATATGCATTACAATTATGTTTAGATCTTCAATTTGGAGTCAGACAGATCCTGTTTAACTTTTCTCTTGCGATTTTGAGAAGTGCACACACCTGTTGACTGTTCGGTGAGATTTTAATTAAGTTTGAAATTTGTTGCAGCGTCTGTAATCAGTCGAAATGCAATTGTGCAAGTGTGCACACTAAAGCATTGCAACATTGACATTTAACTGAATTGAATCAACACTGAGCTAAATAACAGCTGCTTTATGTGAAATTGAACTTGTTTTGATGACTGCTGAACTTTGCAACATCAACACTTGCTATTGAACTAAATTGAGCAGAATAATGACTATTTTCTTTAGTAGAGTTGCTTTATACTTGAAAAACTTCATGAATGTTACAGCATGACGCTTCTTCGAAACAAACTGTATTGCACGAAGTGCTATATAAATAAATGTGACCTGGCTAACCCATAAATAACTATTCTCACATGCATTGTACACTAGAAGAACAGTACCAGGGACAATCGCCAGTGAGAGTTGAGAGCTTTCTCTAAACACAGCAGAGCAGCACCGGCTGGTTTGTGTAAACAGTTAAGATTCGACCCCGTGAGGAGTGAGCATTCCTCAAGCGAGAGTTCACCAAGCTGTCCTTTTACAGAACAGAGAGCGTAAAAAACAGCTGTGTCGCTGCTAAACCCCGACGGCCTCACACTGCTGGAACAATGCAGAGGATGAGCGCTTAACTCTGGGATCTGGAGTTCCACGTGAGGTCCTGCACGTGTTCCCCATTCTTGAGTTTATATTCGAGCTATTCTTAGCGATGTTGCAGCAATAACAAGAACTGCTGCCGGAGAAAATACATCAATAAATAGTCAAACGCAGCTGAGGGGGTGCAGGAAAGCCTGGGACTATTTGTGAAACTCATTTTTCATGCACTTGGCGGCTCTCTGGGGAAGAGTTTGAGGCTTTGGCCTCACGTTCTGCACTCGTTTGGAGCGTTTATGCGAACACCATGGTTTCCTCAGATTTGAGTATTGCTAACGTAGGGTACCTCGAGTGGCGGCACTGCAGACTAAATGTGGCCCGTTAATCATTTCAGAGTTCAAGAGCGCTCTGTGGTCGACAATTTGCGGTCTGCGGTGCATATCCGCAACGGATCATGCATTTTAAAAAATTTTTGGCCATAGTTCAGCTACCCTATTTCCCCAACACATGATATTAGGCACATGTCTGATAATATCAAATATGCACAACTGCACATTTAAAAATATTTTAATTTAGCAAGGATGCATTAACTTGATCAAAAATGACAGTAAAGACATTTATAATGTTATAAAATGTTTCTGTTTTAAATAAAATGTTTCCTGATTTTAACAGAAATATGAAGCAGCACAACTGGCATTTCAAAAAATCAGCATATTAGAATGATTTCTAAAAAATCATGTGACACTGGAGACTGGAGTAATGATGCAGAAAATTCAACTTTGCTTCACTGAAATAAATTACATTTTAATATATATTCAAAAAGACAGTTATTTTAAATTGTAATAATATTGCACAATTTTACAGTTTTTACTGTGTTTTTATTTTGTTACTGTGAGCAGAAAGGTCTTCAGCTGCATTTTTCACATCAGACTTAATATGCTTTATTATTATTTAGATTTGACAATGTTGAGGTCAAAAGTTTACATACACCTTGCAGAATCTGCAACATGTTAATTATTTTACCAAAAAAAGGAGAGATCATACAAAATGCATGTTATTTATTTAGTACTGACCTGAATAAGATACAGTATTTCACATAAAAGATGTTTATATATAGTTCACGAGAGAAAATAATAGCTGAATTTATAAAAATGACCCCGTTCAAAAGTTTACATACACTTGATTCTTAATACTGTGTTGTTACCTGAGTGATCCACAGCTGTGTTTTTTTATTTAGTTATTTATGAGTCCCTTGTTTGTCCTGAACAGTTAAACTGATGCTTCAGAAGGAAACATGAAGCTTTAAGCTTCTGAAGGGCACTACCAAACGCAAATAAATATGATATTTAGGCAAAATAAGGAAAATGTACGCATCTTCATTCTGTTAAAAGTTTTCACCTCCACTCTTAATGCATTGTGCTTCCTTCTGAAGCATCAGTGAGTGAATCTCAGAATCATACAGTCATTGTTGGAAAGAGTTCACATACACAAAAAAGCTGAAAAACCAAAGAATTTGTGGGACCTGAAGGATTTTTCTAAAGAACAGCAGGCACAAACAAGGGACTCATGAACAACTATCACTAAATAATCATAAAAAAAAACAGCTGTGGATCATTCAGGTAACAACACAGTATTAGGAATCAAGTGTATGTAAACATCTTTTATGTGAAATATCTTATTCAGGTCAGTGAACATGCATTTTGTATGATCCCTCTTAGTTTGGTAAAATAATGAACATTTTGCAGATTCTGCTAGGTGTAAGTAAACTTTTGACCCCAACTCTAATACTGCCCTTAAAAGTGGTGCAAGATCCGTCACATACTATATTTGGCAAGAATCATTCAACATTATTTATGCAGTCGTCTCCTTCTTGCTCAGCACTTTTTCCGCCGTCTGGCCCCAGTGAGGAGACGTACCCTTTGTCTTTATCAAATAGACATAAATAAGCAACACTCTGTCACAATGTCCTCTAAAGCACTAGCAGGAAAACCCAAGGACAATTCCAGTTCAAGAATGTCCTCTATTTCCTAAACTGCAAAACAAACGGTGCTCCCACTGACGAGGGCAGGCAGCGGGAAAGTGCATGTGTTTTCATAAAATCAGTAATATTGTGAAATAATATTACAATTTCAAATAACTTTTTCCAATGTGAATATATATTTAAATGTCATTTATATTTGAGATGCAAAGCTGAATTTTCAGCATCATTACTCCAGTTTTCAGTGTCACGTGATTCTTCAGAAATCATTTTAATATCTCAAGAAACACTGAACAAATAAACAACATTAAACAAATAAATGCCGCATTTTTAATGTTTTGCCACTACTGTTTTGCTAATTGTATTCTGTGCCGTTCATGAAGGAAATATGTGTTTTCATTAAGTCAATACTCTCTCCTCTGTGTGTATTAAACTGAAACATAAACAAATCTCAAGTGATGTATGTATTGGCTGTGCAACTGTAAAATAAACTCTTATATTTCATCTCCAGCTCAGCTTGTTTCTCTCTCAGCCTTCGCGTTTAGTGCTTCAGTAACGCTAAAGTTAATCTAATCATTTGCTCACCAATTTATAGGTCTTCGGTTCACCTGCCGCAATCTAATTGAAGGACAACGCGCCATTTATCTAATTACACTGAGTGTTTCTCTTTGCCAGAGCGGACCCGGGGCCACCTAAGTGTTGCGATAGGGCTTCTGAAACCAATTCTGCAGATGGTTTGGGTTGCAAGACAAACACAGAAACAACAGGACCTACTATTAAACAAGAGGCGAGCGCGAGTTCACACTCAGCATGACGGAGAGCTGAAGAGCTCTGAGGGAGACGCGTGTAGACGGGTCACATCAACACAGACGGATTCTCACAGCGTTGGGTAATTAGAGGCGTCCTGCTGCGCGTACAGTACTAGAATAGCAAACAAAGTTTGGCCCCTGTGTCTTCTCACAATACACTTCCACCTTGACGCCCTATTCAACCGTCATGAGGAATTACTCATGCAAAATTAGCCAATGAAATTCAAGACGGTAAAACAACGTTAAGAGCTCCGCCTATATCAAAACACAAGGATATATAGAGTGAAATCTGAGGTCTTGAAAAACAGACTCAGATTGAATTCTTTCAAAAGGATTTCGGAATGGATAAACAAATGATGGGCAAAATATTAATGCATTATGGCCAGACCAAAAGTAAATGATTTTGAATAATTTCTGTGAAATATAAAAAGAGATGTTCTGCAGAGCAGTGTTGGGGAAAGTTACTTTTAAAAGCAATGCATTACAATATTGAGTTACTCCCTAAAAATTAACTAATTACTTTTTATAGAAAGTAATGCATTACGTTTGCGTTACTTTTTTAATCTGAGTTGGTTGTTTGTTTTTAATATAGAAAGTTATATTTTTGGCAAATGTAAAATAGACCACAGATGAAGAAAGTTTAACACTCTTCAGTAAAAAGAAAAAAAGAAAAACAATTCTTAGTTTTATTTTGAGTAATTTTGCTTATTAGTATGGTTAAATTGGATCATTAAAGGTCAAAAACAAAGACACTGGTTAATAAAATAGGATTAAATAGATAAACGATATTTGTATTACTTAACATATTTAATTTTTGCAGGTTTGCATCATATTTTGAGTTGCATTTCACAGTTTTTATTCATTTTGAGGAATACTGAATCAGTTTTTTTGAGAGTGAGATGAATTAATGCATGTTCACATTTATTATACTATATTCTATAATTATTTGGAAAAGTAACTCAGATATTTTCTTATAAATTAAAAAGCAATTTGTTACTTTACTGGTTACTTAAAAACAGTTATATGCTTTGTTTTTGAAATGCACTTAAATATAAGTATGCATTTTAATTTTCTAATAATAAATAAAATAATAGATAAAAATACAACATTTTCAAAAATAATTTTGTCAAAAAAGAAAATGCTTGAGGATGAGTAAATTATATTGAAAATCATGCTTGAGGGAAAGTCAATGAAAGTAAATAAATTAATTTGATTATTTAATACATTTAAATATTCATTTTAATAAAAAAATAGTTTTAAATATTTTGTAAAGAACGAAAATTACACTGATTTGGAATGATTTGAAGTATTTGTTTAAGTAGTATTTGTGTCACAGTTACTAAATCAGTACTCAGTTAAAAAAACAACTAATAAATAAATGAATAAAAAAGAATATTATATATATATATATATATATATATATTCATTATATCTTTATAAGTAGTAGTATTTCTATCAGTTACTGACAGTACATTTTTGCATCTGTGTTATTTGTTGATAAAAATATCAGTAATCATAGAAAAGGTCACATTTACAAAAATCATGATCATATAAACATATGAGACCCAGGACCACAAAACCAGTCATAAGTGTCAACTTTATGAAATTGAGATTTATACCTGTGATTTGTAAATAAATAAGCTTTCCATTCATTAATGGTTTGCCAGGATAGGACAATATTTGCTCGAGATACAACTATTTGAAAATCTGGAATCTAAGGTTGCAAAAAAAAACAAGCAAACAAAAAAAAACAATCACCTTTAAAGTTGTCCAAATGAAGATCTTAGCAATGTATATTACTAATCAAAAATTAAGTTTTGATAAATTTACAGCAGGAAATTTCAGAAAATATTTTCATGGAACATGATCTTTACTTAATATCCTAATGATTTTTGACATAAAAGAAAAATAGATAATTTTGATCCATACAATGTATTTTCAGCTATTGCTACAAGACCTGTGCAACCTAAAACTGTTTTTGTTGTCCAGGGTCACATATTATTCCTTGAAAATGAAAAAACAACCATTTAAATGTGCAATTTTGCTACTTTGTTTTTTTCTTGAGAAGGCTGATCTCATCTTCAAGAGTTCTGTTTAACAATCTTAAAGAGTCTCTCCATTAATCGTCCAACTAAAGGAGGAAACGTTCTTCCTCATGCTACTGATAACCACAGAATGCTTTTCAGCAGGGGAAACAGAGCATGAGGGAGCTGTAACAGAGACACGGAGCCGGAGGTCAGTGTTCGAGAAGCTCAAGATAACGATACACTGACCAGCTGCAAGCGCTCGCATCAGTAACTGCACTTCCTCCTGATTCCACCGCTTCCTCTGCTGACCCAACGAAATCTGAAATCTCTTTATATTCTACACACCATTTTTCTCAGTCTGTCTCTTTAATTCATGGATATAATGACTAAATACTCTCAAAAGGAGGCTTCAGAATTGTCACAGTTTCCAGGGCATATCATTGGACCTATCTGTCACCATTTGGCACTAAATTCATGGCACACCCTTGGGCCGCCTGGTGCTTATTACAAACAGAAATGTTCAAAGACTTGTCTAATTGGCTAACTTTATGCAATTTTTATCAAATTGGTCTTTACCAATGAGCACATCAGAGGTTTCCAAATCTAATTTTGGAAAATCTTGAAGAATTTAGTTTGAAGCAAATGTTCAGAATAAGCTGCCAAATGAAGCAGCCTCTAAGTCAATAGTCAAACGTGTGTTGTAGAGAAACGATGTACAATATTGAGTATCACTGACTTACTCTTTGTAAGAAGTTGATGTAGTGAACCTCTCTGGAGAAGTTGAAGTAGATGTTGGTGTCGTAGGCGTCATCTCCAGCATTAGAGATGGTTAAATTTAACGACACGTTTCTAACTCCACCAAGAGCCAGATGAGAACTGATGTAACGCCTGGGAAACAGAGGAGAAAAAGTGAGACTAAAGGATAATAAAATGAATTTCAAGAAGCCTGTTGAGAATACAGGGAACCTGGCATTGTGCATAATGAATATTGTTGGCTCTTTGATGAATTTCTTGAGTCACTAAAATAAAATCATCTGCTAAATGCATAAATCTAAATATAATATGTGACCCTGGACCACAAAACCATAAGGGTACATACATCATCTATACGCCATACACATATATATATGCCAATAAATAAGCTTTTGATGTATGGTTTGTTAGGATAGGACAATATTTGGCAGAGATATGACTATTTGAAAATCTGGAAACTGAGGGTGCAAAAAAAACTAAATATTAAAAAAAAATTGCCTTTAAAGTTGTCCAAATGAAGTTCTTAGCAATGCTTATTACTAATCAATAATTATGTTTTGATAGATTTACAGTATATTCATGGAACATGATCTTTACTTAATATTCTAAAGATTTTGGCGTAAAAGTAAAATCAATCATACAATGTATTTTTGGCTATTGCTACAAATATACCCGTGCTACTTAAGACTGGTTTTGTGGTCCAGGGTCACATATAAATCTAAATATTTTCAGATCATACTTTACACCCAAATAAATTTTCATAAAAAAAATATTGTCTATTTTAGGACAATTCATATTTTTTGCATTGTGACTTTTCAGAAATGAGAAATTAAACATTTATACTAACATTTTTATATTTAATATAAATTAATTTTTATATTTTCATAAATTAATATTTTTGCATTGTAACAATCTGCAAATTATATTAAATTGCTATTTTTTTAATCTAAGTATTTACTATATATTACTGTAATATTTCTTGTAACACCATCTTTAATTTTTTTTTGCATGATTATCTATCTATCTATCTATCTATCTATCTATCTATCTATCTGATTAAAATTAAAAAAAAAAAATACTATGACTGTAATGAGAATCACTGCTACTTGTTGCTACTGAATGTATTTTAGTAACAAAAAAAATGCATTGGTCCTAAAAATAGACCTCATTTCCCTGATACAAAATCCACTGTGACAGAACATGAATGCTTGTTTTGTAGCCATTTCAGTAAAATGTGTTTTCGATTACCATTACATACGGTAAGCAGTGAAATCACTATCCGCTCTTTAAACAGTGGAGTTTCAGCATTTAAGGAAACACTTTTGATTACAGAGAAACCAGATCATTTGGAAGCAGACTGCAGGACCTCCTTAAGCCCGGCTAATGAATGACGTCATGGGCCTGGCGAGAGCCAAGCGTGCGTCCACACCCACAGAGACTCAACCCTACTGACGTAAATTGACTGAAACCAGGAGAAGACCATGGGCTTTACCCAGAGAGCAGCAGTTTCCCATGAAGTCTCAGGTCAGCGGCGCAGTCCTCTGACAGACAGTTCTTCTCAAACCAGGTCTGTGAAGAGTCAAACAGAGCACAGGATGTTTACACCACTTTGCTGTTAGAATAACCCGAGATGGGACGCAAATACTAGAGGGTGCTGTTGTGCAAGACTTCACAAGCTCTTCGGGACATCTTTAAAGCTCTAGTACTTGAGTAGCGGTTTCAAGCGTAATGCGCAAGAAAGTGCCGTGTGTTGGGCAGATTTAGACATAGACACCTTCGCTTTAGCGCTACAGACGAACTGCACGGTTACTAATAGCCTCAGATTCCATCGTAATGGATTCCTGACGCGCTGAAAGATGCCAGTGGCGTGTTTCCTCAAGAGGGAAAAGCATGTGGCCTAACGGGAGGGTGGGTTATGAAGCGGGGTGTTGGCAAATAAATTCATCAGTCTTCTGCATTCCATTTACAAAGAGTCAACAGCCATCATTGAGCGCTAACTAAAACCACATTTATAACTACAGAAATGGGTAAATTCTGGCATTGGGAGCTGCTGGGTGATGCCAACGGCAAATGAGTGCAAGAGTAAATCAAAATAATGAACTTTAGGACTGTTGGAAAGATATTAAAATGTGAAAACAGGTACAAGATGTAAAAAACAAGTACAAAATCTCTTAGTGGGCCGGTAAAATTTTAAAATGTAGTAATATGCGCTATTTAGGTACACTTTTTGAGCAAATGTGTACATTTAAAGTACTAATATTCATCCCTTAGGGGTAAATACGATACAAAGGTATTGCTTTTGAAAGGATAACACCCCATTGATAGCTTTTGTACCTATTTTTCCAAAAGTATACACTCACACATGTGAACCTGGACCACAAAACTAGTTTTAAGTAGCACGGGTATATTTGTTGCAATAGCCAAAAATACATCGTATGGGTCAAAATGATAGTTTTTTCTTTTATGCCAAAAATTATTAGGATATTAAATAAAGATTGTGTTCCATGAACATATTTTGTAAATTTCCTACCATAAATATATCAAACTTTATTTTTGATTAGTAATATGCATTGCTAAGAACTTCATTTGGACAACTTTAAAGGTGATTTTCTCAATATTTCGTTTTTTTTGCACCCTCAGATTCTAGATTTTCAAATAGTTGTATCTCGACCAAACATTGTCCTATCCTTTTAGCTTATTTATTCAGTTTTCAGATTATATATAAATTGCCCCTTATGACTGGTTTTGTGGTCCGAGTCACATATTTATAAAGGCTGTCAACGTTAACACATTAACGCATGCGATTCATTCAAAAACATTAACACATGAAAATAAGTGAATGCAAATATATTACTAAAGCACATAAATTCTTCATTAACATAATTTACATTACATGCTGAGATGATATTGCACTGCAAAAAATGTTTTTCTTACTTAGACTTTTTTGTCTTGTTTCCAGTCAAAATATCTAAAAAAAAGGATTTTCTAGACAAGTAAAAATGATTGTCTTGTTTTGAGAAAAAACAAGTCAAAATTAATTTTACTTAATCTACCAATGGGGTAAGAAAAAAAATCTTGTTTTCTGTTTAAAGTAAGATTTTTTTGCTTACCCCATTGGCAGATTATTTTGCTTGTTTCAAGCAAAAAAGCACTTAATTTTGACTTGTTTTTTTCTGAAAACAAGAACATTTTTACTTGTCTTTGATAATCCTTCTTGATTTAAGAATTTTAAAAAATTTTGATAGGAAAAAAGACAAAAAAATCTAAGAAAAGCCTTTTTTCAGTGTGGAAGTGAATGAGCATAGAAGGGGACAACCACCTGTAACCCTGGTTGGTGGAATTATTCTAACCCTTTAACCCAATTTTGCTTCTCTGTTTGTGATCAAAAGCCGCTGAACTCTGGGAAGTTTTTCAGTCCAGTGAAGCATTAACCAATTGCATTCAAACAATGAGTGCTAATGTAAAGAAAACCAGACTGATTACATCAGAGATGGCAGAGAGAACAGAGACTCACGTTGCGTTTTCAGTGAATTATTCATTCCAGTGTGTTTCGCTTTAAAGCTTTGTCATGTTCTGTGATTGTTTCTGAAGAGTGCGAGCCCTCAAACGTCACGCTTTGTAAAATACAGACTGAACAGAACGTCAGCACATCCCACTGATATATGGCCAGATAATATGCAAACTACACTAAACAGTTTTGATGGATAAGGACTGCAATCAAGGTAAAGATGATGCAGTGATGTACAAGAGTCGTACAGTAAGTAAGCGCATGTGTGAGTGAGTATGCTCATGTTCATGCACATTTCAGTGCATTCACATCATTTCCACACAAATTCAGGATCATGTTTTGATTTTTCATGTGTATGTTTTGATGTTTAGTCTTTCTGAATGGATCAATCCATGTACTGTAGTAAAACTTTACATCATAAATTTTAAAAGAGTTTCTGAAATTGGTCATAGTTATTTCCTGTTTAAAACTTAATTTTTTAGGTGCAGGGAAAGTTGAAGGATTCAAACCTCATTCTTTGCAGCGATCTTCTCTCCTTTTTTCCAGCGTAGAACAGGAGTGAGCGAGGGAAGATCACGGTCCTGATGTCCATCCACAACGTGTTTTCCTAAACTGTAGGCTGCCTCAAACACGATAGCGGCAAACACATCCTTCACTTCTTTCTGTTAAAAAGCACAAAAATGACAAAACGTGACATATAAACAATACAAATCTGAAATGTGTCAGTGTTAATTTAGTAACACTGATATACTATTATAGTTTTTGTTAATACTTGGAATTGTATTTGTATTTTAGCTATTCCTTTTATTTTATATTGCATTTGCGTCTTTTTTTAATATGTTGTTATAGTTTTTATTAAGTTTTAGTTTTTCGTTTATCTACCTTTAGTTCTTTTACCAAAATAAGAGGGATCATACAAAATGCATGTTATTTTTTTATTTAGTACTGACCTGAGATATTTCACATAAATATGTTTACATACAGTCCACAAAGAGAAAATAATAGTTGAATTTATAAAAATGACCAGCTGTTTTTTAGAAAAATCCTTCAGGTTCCACAAATTCTTTGGTTTTTCAGCATTTTTGTGTATTTGAACCCTTTCCAACAATGACTGTATGATTTTGAGATCCATCTTTTCACACTGAGGACAACTGAGGGACTCATATGCAACTATTACAGAAGGGTAAAACACTCCAGAAGGAAACATGATGCATTAAGAATTTAAAGATTAGGGTACATTTTTGTTTTGTCTTCTGTACAGAAGTATCTTCTGTAGCTTCTGAAGGGCAGTACTAAATGAAAAAAAAAATATGATATTTAGGCAAAATAAGAAAATTTTAAATCATCTTCATTCTGTTCAAAAGTTTACACCCCTGTCTCTTAATGCATCGTTTTTCCTACTGGAGCATCAGTGAGTGTTTGCACCTTCTGTAATAGTTGCATATGAGTCCCTCAGTTGTCCTCAGTGTGAAAAGATGGATCTCAAAATCATACAGTCATTGTTGGAAAGGGTTCAAATACACAAAAATGCTGAAAAACCAAAGAATTTTTCTGAAGAACACTATTAAGAATCAAGTGTATGTAAACTTTTGAACTGGGTCATTTTAAATTTAACTATCATTTTCTCTTGTGAACTATATGTAAACATATTTTATGTGAAATATCTTATTCAGTTCAGTACTAAATAAAAAATAACATGCATTTTGTATGATCCCTTGTATTTTGGTAAAATAATTAACATTTTGCAGATTCTACAAGGTGTATGTAAACTTTTGACCTCAACTGTAAAGTAAGCTAACTGAGAATGAGAAATGTAGCCTTGGCAAAAAGCTGTAATAAAATAATAAAATGTTTATTATATATATATATATATATTTTTTTTTTTTTCACCTTTAGATTTTACATAACTTTTTATGTTTTATATTTAATTAAATTTTAGTTTTTAATTTTTGTAATTTTTACTATTTTATTTCAAATAATTATTTACAACTTTTTATGGCTTTAGTTTTAGTAATGATAATAGCCCTGAAAATCTGATCTACAAATGTAAAATCTGGCGATTTTTGCATTTCCTTTGGTGCTGATGCTTGCACAAAAATGACACATTTCCTTTAAATAGACAGACATCTCATCACTAATGTGCTAAAACAAAAGAACAGGCTGATATAAGTTTAGTTGAATGGCCTATATGACAAGTAGCTCACCCAAACGGTGGCCGTATAACTGGCTTTACACTGGCTAAAATCACATTTGCGGTGAAAGTTTTTATAACCGGGGCTCTTTGCAAATCTCCTCAAAGCTCTTTCTGGCTCGGTCAAATGAACAGTGGGCATTAAAGAGCCACCAAAAGCTATCGGATGAACATTTGGAAAAAGCTGGCACTGCCCTGCCTCAGCACACTTCATCTTCCCTTATTTTGGCGATACGAGCCCCGGCCCGAAGAGTGTTTCCTTTGGCACACCGCTTGGAAAGAGTCAAACGAAAGACTGAACGGGATCAAATCTCAACATCCTCATTAGAGGACTCTAAAGAGGGAGGGACATGGGAAAAGCAGACCTCGTCTGTGCCCTCCTGACTGTTAAACGTCACTCAGGACTGCAAAGAGACTTTCATCTGCACCACCAGGATAGAAAAGCAAACTGTGCCTACTGAGCACCCCTTTCTCTTTCTTTCTTTCTTTTGAGTTTTATCACATTGCTTCCGTTTGTCCACCCACCCATCCCCTTCCTCAGCTGCGCTGATTCAGGCCAATGTTTTAACACATCATGGTACGCTAGATAGTCCACATCCTGTCCTGCTGTCCAGCCGACCTGCACCTTCACATGCTGATAGAGTTACTGCAGGAAACAGAGGTGTGGTGGCTGAATGGACAGGTTTTAGTCTCAATAGACTTACAGTATGTGTATTTATTGTACATGACAGAATGAAAACAATATTATAATCAAAAAAGGAACAGTTCATGCAAATATGTGACCCTGGACCATGCACAAAACAAGTCATAAGGGTCAATTTTTTTAAACTGAGATTTATTAATTAGCTTTCTGTTGATGTATGGTTTGTTAGGATAGGGCAATTTTTGGCTAAGATACAACTATTTAAAAATGTGGAATCTGAGGGTGAAAAAAATCTAAATATTGAGAAAATATCCTTTAATGTTTTCCAAAGAAAGCTTTTAGCAATGCATATTACTAATCAAAAATAAAATTTTGATATATTTATGGTAGGAAATTTACAAAATATCTTCATGGAACATGATCTTTACTTAATATCCTAATGATTTTTGGCATAAAAGTCAATAAAAATAATAATTTTGACCCATACAATGTATTTTTGCTGTATTGTGCTACTTAAGACTGGTTCTGTGGTCCTGGGTCACATATGAAAATTTAGTGATTATTTATAAAGCTGTTCCAAAGGAGTATGATTTTCTGTAAGCTTTCATTTCAACATCATTTAAGAACTTTCCAATAAAACACAACAAAATTGAATATTATGTTGCATTCTTAGCTCAAAATGACGGTAAATAAATAAAATTAATTAATTAATTACAAAGTAGTAGTATTTTGAATTAGCTTTTGTTTTTTGTATTTTCAATTTTATTTTAATTTTAGCTTTAATTTACTTTTATTTCAGCTTTAATACTTTTTACTAACTTTTTATACATTATATATTTTATATCAGTTAGTTGCCAATAACATGCAAATAAATTAATCAATAAATACATACATAAATGAATAAATAAATGTTGTTTTCTGGTTTGTCCATTCGAGAGAAAAAATCCTCAAAAAGTATACTTAAAAAGTATAAAATAGCCTAATAAAACTCAAACATTCATATATAATACTCTCTTTTATGTTGCACAGAAGAAAGTCATACAGGTGTGGAACAAATTGAAAATTAGTATAATAATAGTAATGACAGAATTCTTATTTTTGGGTGAATTATCTCTTTTAGACTGACTATTTTCAATTTTCCAATAAAACACAACAAAGTTAAGTATTATGTTGCCTTCTTAGTTTAAAATGGTGATAAATAAATAGTATTTTGAATTAGCTTTTGTTTTTGTATTTTTTATTTTATTTGAATTTTACTTCAGTTTAAGCTTTAATTTACTTTTATTTCAGCTTTAATACTTTATCTTTTTATATATTTTATATCAGTTAGTTGCCAATAACATGCAAATAAATTAATCAATAAAAACATACATAAATTAACAAATAAATGTTGTTTTCTGGTTTGTCCATCCGAGAGAAAAAATCCTCAAAAAGTATACTTAAAAAGTATAAAACAGACTAATAAAACTCAAATATTCATATATAATACCCTCTTTTATGTTGCACAGAAAAAAGTCATACAAGTGTGGAACAAAATGAAAATTAGTATAAAAATAGTAATGACAGAATTCTAACTATCCCTTTTAGACTGAACATTTTTATTGATATAAGCAATAATACTCATTTTTATATCATGTTGTTTGGCCACAACAAAACAAACTGTGGTTAGCCACAAAAACAAAACAAAACAAAAAAACCACACAATTTAAAACCAAACAAATGCCTTTGCCAAACAGTAGTATTGGTATGGACTGAACAAACATACAAAGATGGAAACTCTTTCAAGTCTCAAATGAATTTATGTGAACATTTTATTTTCTACAGTACAAAATTGTTCATGCATTGTTGCCAGTTTTGACAAGATATTTGAGAAATGCTGTTCAATCTTGTCACTGTTAACTAAATCTAAATCTGTTCGAAAATTGTTTTCGCTAATTGAAATAAAGCTGAAATAAAATAAAATATTAAATGAAATGAAAAAATAAATAAAAAATTTGAAATATTGCCTTAAAAATAAAATAGGCTGAAATACTAACATTACTACAAATAACGGGAAATAAAAGAAATTAAAGTAAATTAAAATATTAAAAAACTAACAAATTACAAAAGCACATAAGTTACAATCACAAAGTACTTTAGAATTACTTTAAGTAAAATTAAAACGAAAACTGAAATTATAAAATTAAAAGCTATTATACAGCCATTTAAAATAATTGCAGTAGTAGTAAAAAAAATTCTAAAATAAGAGATGTTGGTACTAACACAAAAACCCACTTTGTACTAAAGATTTAGGTGTATGAATCAAAGCGTCTGAGAATCAAAGTTTGTGTGATAAACCCTAGATTAACCGTTTAGTGGTCTGAGTCCTGTGAAAGCCGTCACATTCATCAGCTGAGAGCCTATCGTGTGCCAGTTGGCGTCCAGAGAGAGGTTTTTGTTACAGTAATACGCTAGAGTCGTAAAACGAACAATATAAAGCTCAGTGTTGTGTAAAGAGCTGGTGTTCTTCTCAGGTCCCAGCTGGGATTAAAGCAGTACGTATATCAAATGAACTGTCCGACCGGTGACCCCCACCCTGGGGAGCAGTAAAGATCAGGGGACTGACGGCCAGACCTCAGGAACGGTCTATGTACCACTTTCACTGGGCCACATGGGAACTGAGAACATGAATGACCTCTTGTTCTACATTTATGATTTCATTTATGATAATCAGCGTACTAAAAATAATCACCAGACCAATTAAAAAGTGCAGTATTGATAACTAAGTGGAGTTATTCTTGAACAAGTGCTTTCATGTTATTCAGTTCACTTGGCCGAATCCCAGATTTTTGTGACGCTTACAGGCGACTTTTTACTAGTCATGTTAGTACAGTACCTACCGACCTGAACAGGTAAAGGTTGAAAACTTCAAAAATATTTCTTAAGATTTCATTTCAATAACATAAAAATTCATTTCAATAAAAAAAAAAGTAACAGTGAAAAAAATAAATAAATAAATAAATAAAATAAAATAAAATAAAACTGTATTATGTGTAGTATGTGCTTCTTTAGCTCAAAATTGGCACGCATAACAAACAATCTAACAAACAAATGCCATTGTGGCATTTCTGGTTGGTCCATTCGACACAAAACAAAAAAAGTAATGGTGAAAAATAAAATAAATAAATAAATACAATACAATACAATACAATACAATACAATAAAATAAAATAAAATAAAATAAAATAAAATAAAATAAAATAAAATAAAATAAAATAAAATAAAATAAAATAAAATAAAATAAAATAAAATAAAATAAAATAAAATAATAAAATAAAATAAAATAAAATAAAAAATCCTGAACAGGTAAAGGCTGAAAACTTCAAAAATATTTCTGCAGATTTCATTTTAATAACATAAGAATTCATTTTTTTCCATTAAATATAAAATAAAATAAAATAATTTAATTAAAAATATAAGGATATATCTCATTTAATAATTATACACTTTAATAGTAATCAATTTAACTGTGTCTGATTGTGCACTGATCTTTTTTAAAACCTCTTTTGCTTTTATGTATCTTAAATTAATCTTAAATGTGGAATTGTATATCCTTTTAACTATTTATTGTATTTTTTAAATATATTTATATTTTAATATATGATTACTATTTAATATTTAATATTAAAAAAAACCATTAGAATCCTCTTTATGTATAAGTTTCAGTTTTCTTCCAGTTGACCTCTTTGTTTTCTTCCAGCTTCTTGTACTTCTCTTTGAACTTTTAGCTCATGGCTGCCATGATTATTAGATAATATAAAAAAAATCTAAAACTTTTTTCCTGGAAAGCATTTCATTTATATAAATTGAATCCTTCTTTATTCTTCTTTATATTATTATTTTTATAATACATTCAATATATTTTGTTTCCGACCTGTCTATATATCTATATGTACATACATTAAGTGGGAAACGAAAAACACACAAGTAGTGTAAATCACATTACACAAACCCAAAAAGCTTTTGTTTCTGTAATACCAGTAGAGTTAGGCTTGCCTTCCACCATCTTTGATTAAACCATCATTTAAAACAAATTTGGAAATTCCAACTTGGTCATTCATGTGCACCTCAACTCAAAATGACACTATTTACAATAATAGGTTGCTTACGGAGTGTTTTGAAAAGCAGACACTGACAAAAAGTAGGACTTATGGGAATAGTACAGGAGTACAAAACAGACTGGCTTCCTACTCCAGTAAAACCAGAGGAGACACAACAGGAACAAGCACCTCCTGCATGCACAAGGAAGCACTAGAGGTCATATCTGAACCTTGGCCTGTGGATCTACAAGCTTTTATCTTCATTATTAATGCCTCCTACCACCTTCTGCTTCCTTCTTGCCCAGCCCCCCAGACTCCATGCTTTGCTTCATTATAAACTTTATTTATAGAGCAGAAGAAAGCACGCCTCAGGTCCTTTAATTGGGTGGGTGGCATCTGACGGGACCCCAGACAACTGTTCCTTACATGCCGCGGACACACATTGACAGACTCGAGCCAAGCAGGTCAGTCAGTCGCCATAGGGCTTCATTGTAAGCGGCAGAAGTGTCGTCTGTTTCCTTACATTGTTTCCATTTGGCACAGTAAAGCCTTTCACGGAAAGACCCAGCACTATAGGACGGCTTCCCACAGGCGAATTCGCAAGTCATAATAGCACTTTTTACGAGTGCAATAAAACTAAACTGTCAGAACCAATGGTCACACTTCAGGCTACGGTCTTCATGTTACTGTGTATTTATATTAGTAATCATTCAACACTACTGAAAACTGGTATATGAATAATAAATAACTGGCTGCTGCGTCTATGCAGCCAAGTCAAGCACCTATGTAATAAATAACATGTGCATGATGGTTATTCTTTAGGGAGCTGCTAGTAATTAGTGGTGTTTTCATATGCGTTTGATTTACAGCCATTCAATCATTTGATATACATTTGAATCATACCATGGTACGTGATGATTGTTTTTTTTTATTTTTGAAAGAAATGTATGCTTTCTTTTAGCAGGGATGCTTTAAACTGATCAAAAGTGACAGTAAAGACATTTATCATGTTATAAAAGATTTTATTTCAAATAAACGCTGTTCTTTTGAACTTAATATTTATTAAATAATCCTGAAAATAATCAGTATATATAATTTTTTTCACATAAATATGAAAAAACGGATAATAATCATAAAATGTTTCTTGAGCAGCAAATTAGCACATTAGAATGATTTCTACAGGATCATGTGACACTGAAGACTGGAGAATTGAAAATAAAATAAAATAAGTCTGAACAGGTAAAGGTTGAAAACTTCAAAAATATTTCTGAAAACTTCATTTTAATAACATAAGAATAAAAAAAGAAGTGTATTATGTGTTATTTAGCTTTAGTTCAAAATTGCCATGCATCACAAAGAAACAAATGGCATTTCTGGTTAGTCCATTTGAAAGAAGACAAAAAGTAACAGTAAAAAATAAAATTAAATAATAAAAATTATTTATTGAAAAAAAAAAAAAATATATATATATATATATATATAAAATTTTAATTCAATATATATTATCATATTTATACTCATGTAATCTGATCATAAAATGATCATGTCACACAGAAGTTTGGAGTAATGATGCTAAAAAATAAATAAATAAATAAATAAATAAATAAAATCTGAACATGTAAAGGTTGAAAACTTTCATTTTAATAACATAAGAATTCAACAAAAACACAAAACAAATGTGTATTAAGTGTTATTTTGCTTCTTTAGCTCAAAATTGGCATGCATAACAAACCAATGCCATTCTGGCATTTATGGTTGATCCAATTAAAAGAAAAAAATAATAATAAAAAAAATAATTAAATTAAATTTAATTAAACTGAATAGGTAAAGGTTGAAAACTATAACATAAGAATACAAAAAAAAAAAAAAAAAAAAAAATATATATATATATATATATATATATATATATATATATATATATATAAATATATCTGCCATTTTTGGTTGCAAAATAAAATTAAATAAAATTAAATAATAGGTAAAGGTTGAAAACTTCAAAAATATTTAATTTTAATAACATAAGAAAAAAAACACACAACAAAAGTGTATTATGTATTATTTTGCTTCTTTACCTCAAAATTGGCATGCATAACAAAATAAAATAATTAGGTTAAAAATATGAGAATATATATTACTTTATATATATTCTCATATATACACTTGTATGTAATGATGCTGAAAATTCAGCTTTGCATCACAGTAATAAATTACATTATAAAATATATTCAAATAAAAAACAGTTATTTTGAATTGTAATAATATTTCACTTTTTTTTTTCAAAAACATTAAAACTCTTTCTGAGCCCAAACTTTTAGTGATAGTGTGCAATTGTATTTACCATTGTAAATACTTTTCAAGCTCTTAAAAGTATTATCAAACAAACGTGATGGACTCATAAAGACAGTATTTGTAGGTTATGTGTTACTGAATGTAATCGGACGCTTTCATTCAGCGTACTTGAAGGAAAGCATGATTTAGAAACCTCTATAGCCGCAAGTGTGGGAAATACAGTGTCTAATTTATGAAGGGTTGGATGGCGTCCATTCCCAAACTCACCAGAGCAATAATCTCTCATCTGTGGATCACTGAGTCTGACCTCACGCTTTTGAACATGGAGACAGTGGTGAAAAATACTGCTGATTGAATGATAAGAGCTTGTGAAGAGCTTCACACAAAGACGTCTCGGTGTACATATGAATGTGTCATTATAAGTGGCTTCTTAATCTTTTTCTAAATAAAAAGGATTAGCAATCTTGTGTTGGGAATATATTATGAAAAATAATTTCTCTTGATCACATGATCCTTCAGAAATCATTCTAATATGCTGATTTGCTGCTCAAGAAACATTTATTATTATCAATGTTGAAAACAGTTATGCTGCTTAGAATAGAGAGTTCAAAAGAACAACATTCATTTTTGTGGAATGTAAAAAGTTTTTCCAATGCCATCAGGCTGTAAAACACCTTTTTCTGACAGATTTACATTCTAAATCTGTGGGTAGAAACAGGGAGGCTGCTGTCGTTAAATGCTCTCAAGAATGTAATTTGTATGTAATGGCTTAGGCTCTTCAGTTATGTGCCAATATGAGAAGATTTGCAGAACCAGCAACCAGCTTTGATACTGAAAACTTGTCGGTTTATCTTGAAGATAAGCAGGGCGGCTGAACTCAACTCCTTTCTGTTCTTCAGGGAAGGGCAGCAGAGATGATGTCATATGAGCATACGGCAATCGTGATTGGCTGAGAAGAGCTCATGCTCACGTGGCTCCCACCAGACTGTTCCAAGAGTTATTAAATACATGCACACAGTGCACAAACCGGGGCTTTATCGAGATCAA
This sequence comes from Garra rufa, assembly GCF_049309525.1. NCBI lineage: Eukaryota > Metazoa > Chordata > Actinopteri > Cypriniformes > Cyprinidae > Garra > Garra rufa. The sequence goes on along the minus strand of NC_133362.1, from coordinate 7,123,957 downwards.
GACCCTCGAAGCTAAACTCACAGTTCCTGTTATTAATTTACGCTCCGCTCTAGGATTCCCTTTTAAGGGCAGATGCATGCATGACATGTATTTAGAGTTACGCTAAAAATATGAGCTTCAGCAATACATGAACTTCAATCCAAAGATCACTATTGCCCTGGCTCATACATCTGAAAAACGATACAACTTCAGAATGCAATCTATCATGCATCATTTGTTCTACAGACACAGTAATGCACTGAAACCACCAAGAAATCCTTAAAGGAATAGCTACTCACAGATTTTAATTTGCTGAACATTTATTCATAGGCCATCCAAGATGTACGTAGATGAGTATGAGTATCAGATTTGGAGAAATGTAGCATACCATCACTTGCTCACCAATGGCTCACCAATCCACAAGTAATTCACACCACTCCTGTCCATCAATTAACATCTTATGAAAAGTTGTGTGTTTGTAAAAAACGAATTCACTATTAAATCTTTTGGCTAAAAATGCAAGTCCTCTATTCATAATATTGCTTTCTCCGGTGAAAAGGTAGTCTGGTTTGAATCATGAGAGAAATATGCACAGATCAAGCACCGTTTATAATCTAAAACAGTTCTAAACAAATATTTTGTCAGATTTTGATGTGAGAAGACAACAGGAGATGAACGTATTCACTAGATGAAGTGTTATGTATTATGAACTCATTTTTTTGGTCAGAAGTGATGGTTTAAAGTTAAAACATCTTAATATTTTTTAATATTAGTTTCTTACAAACACACAGCTTTTGTTTTCCAAAATGTCATTTGATGGACTGGAGTGGTGTGGATTACTTGTTTATACCAACTGTTTGGACTCTCATTCTGATGGCACCCATTCAATGCAATGGATCCACTGGCGAGCAAGTGACGTAATGCTACATTTCTCCAAATCTCTTCCCATGAAGACACAAACTTGTCTACATCTTGGATGGACTGAGGGTGAATACATTTCCAGGAAATTTTCATTTTTGAGTGAACTGTTCCTTTAACAACTCTCTGGCAACCGGCCAAACAAGCCTAGTATCATGATAGTGACTAACAATCTCTGAAAATTGTTGTTACACAGAAAAAAAATGGGTCAAAATTGTACCTTTTGGGGTACAATAGCTTGTGACTGGAGCAGTACCCTTAAAATGACATTTTGTACCCCCTAATAGGTACATATTAGTACCTTAGAGTAGTAAAAAAAAAAAAAAATCAGGTTACTTGATAGCAGCTTTTGTAAGCACACACAGAAAAAAATGTGGCAAAAATTGTACCTTTTAGGGTACACCAGCTTGTGAATGAAGCAGGACATTTTGTACCTTTTTTACCCCCTAATAGGTACATATTAGTACCTTAGAGTAGTAAAAAAAAAATAGGTTACTTGATAGCAGCTTTTGTAAGTACACAAAGAAAATGAGGGAAAAATGTACCTTTTGGGGTACACCAGCATGTGACTGGAGCAGTACCCTTAAAAGGACATTTTTGTACCTTTTTTACCCCCTAATAGGTACATATTAGTACCTAAGAGTAGTAAAAAAAAAAAAAATCAGGTTACTTGATAGCAGCTTTTGTAAGTACACACAAAAAAATGGGGCAGAAATTGTACCTTTTGGGGTACACCAGCTTGTGACTGGAGCAGTACCTTTAAAAGGACATTTTTGTACCTTTTTTTTACCCCCTAATAGGTACATATTAGTACCTTAGAGTAGTAAAAAAAAAAAAAAATAGGTTACTTGATAGCAGCTTTTGTAAGTACACAAAGAAAATGAGGGAAAAAATGTACCTTTTGGGGTACTCCAGCATGTGACTGGAGCAGTACCCTTAAAAGGACATTTTAGTACCTTTTTACCATTAATAGGTGCACATTAGTACCTTAGAGTAGTAAAAAAAATCAGGTTACTTGATAGCAGCTTTAGTAAGTACACACAAAAAAATGGGGCAGAAATTGTACCTTTTGGGGTACACCAGCTTGTGACTGAAGCAGTACCCTTTAAAGAACATTTTTGTACCTTTTTGCCATTAATAGGTGCACATTAGTACCTTAGAGTAGTAATTGGTACCCTTAAGGTATTAATATGTACCTATTAAGGGTAAACATGGTACAAAAATGTCCTTTTAAGGGTATTGCTCGAGTGACAAGCTGTTGTACCCCAAAAGGTACAATTCTGGTCCCTTTTTTCTGTGTGTACTTACAAAAGCTGCTATCATGTAACCTGATTTTCAATAGCCATTTTATTTCATTCAAGTGATGAATGAGTGAAACCTGAGGTTTTTCCTGTATAAAATCCCTCGTATATTTCATTCATACTCACAGGACACCATCTGAACCTGATCCCCCCATTGGACAACCCACCAAAGTTGAAATATCGTACAACGACGTCAACTCCTCTGCTAATATCGTCCTTGACAGACATTGTTCCACACAACAACATCCCACATGGAACCAATTATAAGATACAGAGAAAGGAGGAACAATGTTCAAGGCATTAGCTGTGACAAAATGTTGCCTGAAATAACCATGTTTATGTGCTGCATGTGTTTGCAAATGCGATTAACTTATTGGAGCATCAGAACAAACAGATTTAGATGTTCACGACACACCAATCCAGTTCCACCTTGGGATAAATCACTACAAATTAGCATGAAAGATTAATTAATATCGCCAGAACCAGAACAGGTGAAGCTGCATTTGATTCCCGCATCAAAAGCTGGAATGAACCGGACGTGAACCGTGCAAAGCCTGAGCGTGGAAAAATTTCTCAGATCTCCCTCCAAAATCCACGAGCCCATCTGAAACTGATGATAAATCACAGACACTCATTCCTGAAGTGTTAGTCCATGTACAGAAATGCCTTATTTCATAAACAAATCAAACTAGCGGCTCTCCGACCACTTCAAAACGGGCCAAAGAAAAGAAAGTCAGATGATGTCAAACAGAATATAATTGTGCTGTATGCAGAGAGACATGGTGTGGTTTAGTCCAGCGTTCTCAACTGCTGTGTCACGACATACAGTTTAAGTCCAAAGTTTACATACACCTTACAGAATCTGAAAAATTATAACAATTATTTGACCCAAAAAAAAAGAGGGATCATACAAAATGTGTGTTGTTTTTAATTTAGTACTGACATGAATACAATACTTTACATAGAAGACATTTAGATATAGTCCACAAGAAAAAATATTAATTGAATTTATAAGTTTATATACACTTGATTCTTAACACTATGTTGTTACCTGAATGATCCGCAGCTGTGTTTTTAGTGATAGTTGTTCATGAGTCCCTTGTTTGCCCTAAACAGTTAAACTGCCTGCTGTTCTTCAGAAAAATCCTTCAGGTTCCACAAATTCTTTGGTTTTCCAGCATGTTTGTGTATTTGAACCCTTTCAAACAATGACTGTATGATTTTTAAGTCCATCTTTTCACACTGAGGACAACTGAAGGGACTCATATGCAACTATTACAGAAGGTTCAAACGTTCACTGATGCTCCAGAAGGAAACAAGATGCATTAAGAGCAGAGGGTGAAAACTTTTTGAATTTAAAGAATAGGGTAAATTTTACTTATTCTGTCTTTTAGGAAACATGCAAGTATCTTCTGTAGCTTCTGAAGAGCAGTACTAAATAATAATAAAAAATATATATTTAGGCAAAATGAGAAAAATGTACGCATCTTCATTGTGTTCAAAAGTTTACATCAGTGAGTGTTTGGACCTTGTGTAATTGTTTAATATGAGTCCCTCAGTTGTGTAAGGTTTTTATTTTTTATTTTCAGTTTTCCTTTTTATTTCAGTATAGCTTTAGTAATTTGTAAAATTATTTTCATTTTTTTTATTTATATTTATTTTCTTTCCATCTAATATTCATCTTTATTGTATTCATGCTGTATTTCTATTGTAGAAAACTATTTTAGAAGATAAAATGCGTTCCCTATACCATTAAAAACTTTTAAAAGGTAATCATTAAAAGTTTGTGAGCTTTTCTAGCAAAACAAGAAAAACTGTTTCTACACATTTATCTTTTTGTGTGTGTGTGTGTAATAGTAATATGTGAAGGTTCTATAATGCACCATTGACAAAATGCACAATTTCACACCAGAAATGTTGCATCTTCGCTGTTTATTCATTTGTATCTAAGTATCTTTTACCCATAAATTACCCTTTATCCCAAAATGTTTGTGAACTAGATTATCTGGTCTCCTAAACGAAAAAGCACTGCTTAGTTTCACAACTCTGTGTTGCAACTTTATTACTCTTTAGCTCTGTTCTAAAAGCAGCTTTAATAACTAGCATTCCAATTCAAGTTCAAAAAGTTCAAATGCCAATCTCAATTCAAATTCAAATCCTAATTCAAATTCAAAAAGTTCTATAAAAGTGCTCTACAAAGGCAGTAACTCACGTGCTGCAAAAATAGTGTTAATCATGTTGATGCATAAAGTATTTGACCTAAAATAGATATACATACAGTATATTATACATTATACAGACATACAGTTGAGGTCAAACGTTCACATATACCTTGCAGAATCTGCAAACTGCCAATTATTGTACCATAACAAGAGGGATCATACAAAATGCATGATACATATGCAGATATTACAGAAGGTTCAAATGCTTACTGATGCTCCAGAAGGAAACATGATGCATTGCCGGGGGGTGAAAACTTTTTGAATTTAAAGATCAGGGTAAATTTAACTTATTTTGTCTTGGGAAACTTGTAAGTATCTTCTGTAGCTTCTGAAGGGTAGTACTAAATGAAAAATATATGATATTTAGGCAAAATATGAAAAATATACACATCTTCATTCTTTTCAAAAGTTTACACCCCCGGCTCTTAATGCATTGTGTTTCCTTCTGGAGCATCAGTGAGTGTTTGAACCTTCTGTAATAGTTGCATAAGAGTCCCTCAGTTGTCCTCAGTGTGAAAATATGGATCTCAAAATCATACAGTCATTGTTGGAAAGGGTTCAAATACACAAACATGCTGCAAAACCAAAGAATGTGTTAAACCTGAAGGATTTTTCTCAACTATTATTTTCTCTTGTGTGGACTATATGTAAACATTTTTATGTGAAATATCTTATTCAGGTCAGTACTAAATAAAAGAGAACATGCATTTTGTATGATCCCTCTTATTTTGGTAAAATAATGAACATTTTGCAGATTCTGCAAGGTGTATGTAAACCTTTGACCTCAACTGTAATTGTTCAGGTAACTCAATCATGCAGTCTGCATTTACAAAGATTTGTAAAAAATGGGTTCAGTGGATTCAAGCATGGTACTGCGATAGAATGCCACATTTGCTATAAGTCAGTTTGCGAAACGTCACCGTGCTAAATATTCCATGGTCAACTATAAGTGCTATTTTTGGAAACTGGAAGAGTTTAGAAACAGCGGCAATACAACCACGAAGCGGAAGACCACGCTGCGTAAAACTCACCAATGCTTTGCTGATTCCATGGCTAAGAGTTCCAAACTTCCACTGTCATTAATATCAGCAGAAAACTTTGCGGCGAGGACTTTATGAAATGGGTTTCCATGGCCGAGAAGCTGGATGCAAGCCTCACTTCACCAAATATAATGCCAAGCAGTGTGAAGCACCGGACTCTGGAGCAGTGAAAACCTGTTCTATCATGCTTCTCTGTTTGGGAGTCTGGATTTGACTGATACCATGAGAATGTAACCTGCCTGACTGCATTGTGCAAATGTAAATTTGACAGAGTTACATCCAATAAAGGGAAATCTTAAAGGGATAGTTCACCCAAAAATAAAAATTGTATGTTTATCTGCTTACCCCCAGGGCGTCCAAGATGTAGGTGACTTTGTTTCTTCAGTAGAACACAAACGAAGATTTTTAAGTCAAACCGTTGCAGTCTGTTGGTCATATAATGGCAGTGAATGGAATCCACAGCTTTGAAAGTCAAAAAACATAAGACAAAACCTAATTAAACCCTGCGGCTCGTGGCGATACATTGATGTCTTAGCACATGAAACAACTAGTCTGTGCAAGAAACTGAACAGTATTTATATCATTTTTTTACCACTGATCCACCACAATGTCCAACTGTCCTGAGGGCGTTCACAACAGTCGGCGTACAGCAACTTCAGTTGATCAGGCACAAAAGTTGTAAGTCTCTATATGTCTCTATGTAATCTTTTAGTTTTTAAAAGATTGCAACAATCAGGATAAGCACAAATAATTACCATTTTGAGTAGCCGTCATACCCACAATCTCTCTGTGTAAACAATAACAATACACGTGACAGATCGCTTTCGCGAGGTAAAAAATTATATAAATACTGTTCAGTTTCTTGCACAGACCAATTGTTTAGTGTGTTAAGACCTCAATGTATGGTCATGAGCCTCAGGGTTTAATCTGGTTTTGTCTGTGTATATTTTTTTTGACTCTCAAAGCCATGGGTCTCATTGACTGCCATTATATGACTGGCAGACTGCAACAGTTTGAGTTAAAACAAATCTTCATTTGAGTTCTTCTGAAGAAACAAAGTCACCTAAATGGATGCCCTGAGGGTAAGCTGAACTATCCCTTTAATGCTTCAGTATAATATAAACACTGTTTGGTCCAACTTTGTGGGAACAGTTTGGGGAAGACCCTTTTTTATTCCAGCATGACTGTGCCTCAAAATCAGTGCACAAAGCCAGGTCTTTATAAAGAGTTTGGATGTGGAAGAACTTGACTAACCCACACAGAGCCTTGACCTCTGACCTCACACCTCTAGAAACAGACTTTGCATTGGGAGTGTCTATTATGACTTCAAATGCTGTCTAATTAGGCTTAGAGCTTTTCTCTTGCACTGTATTGACGCTGAGGCAGATATAATTTAGGCTTGTTTGTCCAAACTGCAGGCGTTATCAGAGGGACACATAGTTTCCGAGCCTCTCCATTAAACCCCCTGAGGACTGCTGAAATTTTCCCATGAGAATGATGATGGTTAACACACACTGGAGTGAGAGCATATGGGACGCCCATCACTTCAGCTGCCTGGAAAATTATTCCATGTGTGGTTAGTATGCAGACCCCCTCCACATGAACTGCTTTTCCCCTTACTGTACGCTATATGGCACACACAATGCACTTCTAACTTACTGATAACACACTGGTTACATCACATCACCTTGTATATAAAAAATTGCATAATGCATACTGAAAAAAAAACCCAGATACCCAGGTTAAGCATGTGTACAGAATGGAAGAAATGATTCTAATATACAATGACACATAAGTGGATGAAACACTGGAACAATGGCCTTGTAAAAATGAACTTTTATGAGTTCATGTAAATAATGTAAAAGGTATTCGACATGTGACCCTCAGTTGAAAACACAGCTGGGATATATAAAGCTGGAATGGAGGTGCCATGCTCCTGTGGTGCAAACGGGCACATGGAAAACATTTTCTCTGCATACTCACAAAAGAAAAAAATCATTGTTCATCCAGCACTACAGAACAACAAATTAAGGGGTGAATCTCACGAAACCATGAACATTTGACCTCAAAGTGAAAAACAAGGGGAGAAATAATGTATATTTTGCTGAGAGGACAGGAAAATCTTGTTTTTAGAACTTTAGAGATGTGAACTTAATTTAGAATGATAAAAATAAAAATAAAAACCTAAAATGCCAGTTAACCTTCCACTTTGACCCACCGCAGTCTGACCTTACCTTCTTTTGGGGGATTTTCATAATAAATATTTATAAATGTGATTATATGACAATAAATTAATCAGGTGCAGGTAATGTTATTTATTTAACTAAAAGTATTTTTTTTTTGCATTCATTATTTCATTACAAGCACATTTCCTCAAACAAACAAACAAACAAACAAACAATAAATGATAAATAATGTATATTATTAAAAAACAAATATAGTTTTATTATATATTTGTTTGTTTTAAAAACATTATATATAAAACAATTGTTCTAAATTATTATTATTATTACTTACTAAGTAAAAAAAAAAAAAAAAAAAAAAAAAATATATATATATATATATATATATATATATACATATAAAATAATCCAAATTATAATATTATTTTTAATTCAAAATAAATAAATAAATTTTCTAAAAAAAGTATGATTATCTGTTACATTTACATGATTATATTTACATTTATATAAATAATAATAATAATAATAATAATAATTAATAAATAAATATATATAAACAATTATTTAAAAATACATTTTAATAAAAAAAAATTGAATAAAGTTGAACTGTCCACATTTTTATGCTAATTTAATTACAATAGGAGTTACAAAAAAAACAAAAAAAACTTGAAAGTAAACATTGGGAAGCATTACAGTAACTAAAATATTTAATGAGAAAAATATGCTTAAAAAAATCTTTATTATCTGAAAAAAAAGTGCTACAATTATGCAAAATATAATATTTCTGTTTTCCTCGTGATTATGTGGTGAAATGTGACCTGCACATGATCTTGACAGGTTTTGTGTGAAGAACAAAAAAAGACTTGTTATTAGAGAAAGAACAAAGCATTCATCAAATGCTTATGTAGAAATCAGGCCAAGACACACACACTCTCCTAACACTTCACCAAAAATTAAACTGCCTGGAAATCTTTCCACTGTGCAAAAATACACCGGGTATTTAGCAGGACATCCATTTCATTTGGAAGAGCAACAGAACTCAATCCTTTTGGCCTTGACATGTACAGTAATATTTCCATGGCTTTATACGTCCTCTCTGCTGCTATCTGTCGACATAAATGCCGGGAATAACTGATATGCCCTTAGGTTTTACTCACTAAGTGAGCAGGTGGGTCATGTCAAGGGTAAGTGTAGGGAGAGCCAAGAAAATCCTTCACTCCTGCTAGTCATTCCCAGAATTCCAAGCCGTTTCAAGCAGTCACCTTATCAGGCTGAAAACGGGGCGCTCCTGTCAAGGTCCCGAATGCACTATGCACCCGGGAAGCGCTGGAGGATTGGTATTAGTTCCTTTTATGGAGTTGTAATGTGAGTTATGGATGCTGCTGGAGGGAATATGGCTTCCATCACCTCAAAACCAGTTCAAGAACACTGTATGATCTGACACAAAGTCAGACCAAGCACAAAAATAAAGTATTTTAAGAAGATGACCTTCTGTTTTTACAACATTCAGTCATTTTGAAAGGCATCAGATCATATCCGTATGGGTTTAGTTATCTACAATGCATTTATCAAGACTGACAGGAGACTAAAATAATTTCAGCTTCCGCTGTTGGAAGATATTAGATGTTTGATTACATTTCTACTAGGAAAAATACAGGAACGACAACAACAAAAGAGGTTAGGGGAGTTTCCTTATGCTAAGGGATGGACTTCCAGCTGTCAAATATGTTGAATAATGTATTTAAGTATTCCATTCCATTCAGATATTATCTGAAAAAAATAACAAAATTATATACATTATGCAGCTATAAAAAATTAAAAACAACAGTAATATACACTGTTGTCATGTGATAACAAGTGTAATCTAAAGATCTAAATGAGAAAGAGTTATTTTTTATACAAAATGTTAGTAAAATTAACCCTTGGTTCTCTGATGAATATTAAGTAAAGATGAACGTAAAAAAAATAAAATAAAACAAGTATTTTCTGCTCATCAAGGCTGTTTATTTGATTGAAAATACAGATAATATTTTGAAATATTATTGCAATTTAAAATAGTGGTTTTCTAATATACTTTAAAATGTAATTTATTTCTGTGATGCAAAGCTGAATTTTCAGCATTATCTTTCAGAAATCAATTCAATATGCTGATTTATCATCAATGTTGGAAACAGTTGTGCTTTTAAGTTTTTATTCATCAAAGAATCCTAAAAAAAAAATATCACAGGTTACAAATAATATTAATCAGCGCAGCTGTTTCCAACATTGATAATAAATCATCATATTAGAATGATTTCTGAAGGATCATGTGATGATGAAGACTGGAGTAATGATGCTGAAAATTCAGCTTTCCATCACAGAAATAAATGATATTTTGAAGTATATTAAAATAGAAATCTGTTATTTAAATCTTAAAAATGTTTCTGTATTTTTAAATAAAATAAATAGAACTTTGATGAGCATAAGAGATGTCTTTAAAAAGATTAAAAATGTTTAAATCTGGAACATAAAAAATGAAAGAAAAAAATCAATGTACAATACATTTTTAGCAAATCCTTATTGTTGAGCCTTGTAATATAATCTAAAATATCAATACATAAACTGAGCTGTCAGATTAAACTGCATGTTTGCTATTTACCACCAGAGACTCTGTTATCTTTATCTCTTTGTGTGATCCTGCTGAAGCAGCTCTGTGAACGTCAGCTCATCCTGAACGCTCAGGACGACAGCGACAGATGCTTCCTGCGTCTGATGAGATCAGGCCTCATAAAACTGTTTCACTGTTACAGTGCAGTTATTCTGGGTCTATTGTTCTGATCGCTGCAGCCTGGATACAATCTCTGTATCTACTGCGCGTGGGCTGAGAGACCGCTATACGTGTATATGTTTGAGCCTCTGCACCGAAGGTAGTCCACCACTGCGCTCCAATAAAAACACACATACAATTCCAACAACAACCTGGGTGTGGATGAGATTGAGTGAGTCACTAGAGTGACCGTTGTTTAACATTCACTGGAGAGAAGTCAGGTGTTAAAGACCAGACACATAACAGCATGTCATCGGACCATACAAATAAGACCCTCCGAAATCATGCTTTAGGGAATCGAACATCAAACGTAACAGTGCAACGTGTGCTTGACGAAATGCACATGCATATGAAGCAATTCTCACAAAGACAACGGTTTCCGGTGCACAACCAAACCCTTTCTCCCATTTATATGTAAAAAAAAATGTTTTACTATATATTATAATACTTATATGTGACCCTGAACCACAAAACCTGTTGTAAACAGCATGGGTATATATGTAGCAAACACTATATAACACTATATATGTAGTTAAACACTTTCAATTATAATTATAATATTCATAATATAAAAAACAATTATAAATATATTACACAAAATATATTTTAAAAAATTTAAAAAGTTATAATAGTGTATAAAAAAATATAAAATATATATAATTTTGTATTATATATTAGGATATTGGCATTACAAAATAAAATAAATATAAAATATATTGATATTAAATTGTGTATATCTGATGAATGATCTGTATGATCTGATGAATATATAAAATATAATAAAAATCTATATAATATATATATATATATATTTACATATTATATATTATTAATATATTGATATTATACTATAATTATAATTTTAAAACCATTTTAGACACATAAATATAATATGAAAAATGTAAAATATTTAATATAAATATTAAATTATACTGATGTAACTGCAATTTTGTATATTAGATCTGATGTCATATTATTTAAAAAAAAGTATGTATATATATATATATATATATATATATATATATAATATATCAAATATATATTTTATTATATATATATTATATTGATATACCATTTGAAAACTATTTCAGACACTCAAATATTATAAATAAATAATATATATTACATTATATTAATGTTAAATTGTGTATATTAGATCTGATGTTATATTATTTTATATACAGTATGTGAATATATAAAAATATAATAAAAAGTTAAAACTAATTAGACACTCAAATATAATAAAATATATTAAATATTATATTAATATTGATATTAAATCATTTAAAAACTTTTAGACACCTAAATATAATAAAATAAATATTAAATATTACATTAATATTAAATGTATATTAGATCTGATTATTATGTCATATTTTTGCATATATATGAATACATATTCATATTCATGAATACACACACACACACACACACACACACACACACACACACACACACACATATATATGTATGTATATATAAAGATACAAAGATATCGATATTATACAATTTTAAAACTATTTTAGACACTCAAATATAATTAAATAAATATTAAATATTACAGTATATTTAATTATTAATACACTTTGTATATAGATCTAAATATGATGTCATATTATTATATATATATATATATATATATATGTGATAATTGTCAGAGGTACCTCGTATTGACTCATATCTCCATAACAAGTTTGTATAAATAGCTTAACATCATTTATTACATGCATTTACTTCCCAAATATAATATAACACATATAAAGCTTGGGTTTTTTGTAAGTATAACTGTAATACTTACATAAAAAGCTGTCTAATTTCCCTGGATTGCATGCTGTCTACTTTCCCTGTATTCAGCAAGCAACTAAACAGACGCTTGGCTACTTCACATGAAGTTTTCTGCCATTTTGACTGTTTCCGAGCTCTTTCCACGACATTTATTGTCGGTGCTGTGGGTTTCCTGCATTTTAATATTTTTCCGTCACCGTGTTTTATAAATAGGTGCTGGAGTCGTGAGCGTGTTTAATGGGAGACAGCTGGATATGATTACCTTCCTGCCGTGCGGATTCATTGTATCAGCTTTCTTGGCCGGGCGTAAATGAAGCCCGTGGAATGGCATTGGAGGAATTGCGGCGTTATGTTATATGTGGCAACACAAAGCCGGTAGTGTGGCAAACGGCCTAGTCCTCTCCTCTCACTGGGTCAGAGCTATGAATACCACCAAATCAGCGCTGCGGGATCTGACACAGTATGTGTGTGTATAAGAAATAGTATCAGTGTTGTGTGACACATAACTCTGTTCATAAACGTAGTAGGCAGCCTAGGACACGGCTCCTGACGGATAAAACATGGATAATTCACCCAAAAATGAAAATTCTGTCATTCACTACTCACCATCACGTCTCTCCAAACCTATAAGACCTTTGTTCATCTTCAGAACACAATTTAGGATATTTCAGATGAAATCCGAGAGCTTTCTGACACTGCATAGACAGCAATGCAACTACCACGTTTAAGTCCCAGAAAGGCAAGAACATAGTTTAGTGCACAAAGAAAAGTAATTAATGACAGAATTTTTATTTTTAGGTGAACTATCACTTTAAATTACTGCCTTCTAAGTTGCCTAATTCAGGCCAAATTAAAGGTCCCATATTGTCAAAATCGAAATTTCCTGGCTTTTTTCATGATAACTGAGGTCTAGGGGCTATGTAACTACCATATGAGTTTCAAAACAGTCAATCCACAGTAAACTGCACACAGCCTGCTTAAAGTAGCTGTTCATTTTCACGAGCCGCTGTGACTTCCGCAAAGATGTGACATCCGATCTACTCAGTCACCGCCTTCAGTCACCACCCCGAACACCAATCACGTCCCACCCTCCTTTTGTCAAACCCAGACAACATCGTGTCCATAACATTGCTAAGCAACAACAACATGAAAACAAGTCGACCCTGTTCAGTCGATAGATGTCGAAACTACATCATTGCACAGGCTTCAGAACAACGTGAATATAAGAGACCACAGGCACGTCAACTTCAGCCTCTTTCACACAGCGATTCCGGTAAATACATGGATAATGTGTCCCATGATTTGTTTCGGAGTTGTTTAATTTGGTTCATTCACAGTTGTTTTCCGGAATCTGTGCGTGCTTTACACACAACCCATAAGACATGTGACGTTTGGATGTGAGATGTAATGCGACGCGTACGATTCACTAAACTGAAACTAACCTGAACAAACTGTGCTTCAGTGCTGATAGTGAGGAGCTGGCTCTGCCCGATCGCCGCTTCATTCCACTTTGCACATATTTTTTCGTCGTGAAGAGTCGCATGATAACGTGCATCATCACTATAACACTGCCTTTATGGTTCTGGCTTTTGTTCACACAGCGCTCGTTCCCGTAATTTTCCAGAATCAGCGCGCATTGTGAAAGGGGCTTTACTGAAGCAACAGTTATGTAGCTTACTGCATTCGGTGTTTGAAAAAGAAAAAACATTAATGATCATTCTGAAATATCCTGTTGAGTATCAGCAGGCTAGGCTCTCTCTATGGCTCTGGGTTCGGCTACAACGATACATAACCGTAGTTAACTGTGATTGGCCTGGCTGTGCGTCACTCAGAAAACAACAGGCCAATCAGAAGAGAGGCTCATGAATATTAATTAGATGGGCCAAAATCGACCTGTTTTTGACAGAGCTCCTAAAAAAGGAGCTGTAAAAATATATTGAGATGGATTTTGGCACTTATACCGCAAATATAGAAACTGCTAGAAACTGCATTTTGGAAGTTTAAATTCAGGGCACCACTTGAAATATTTCCTTAAAAAACAATTTCTTTACGACTGAAGAAAGAAAGACATGAACATCTTGGATGACAAGGGGATGAGTACATTAACTTTGAATTTTTGTTCTGAAAATGAACTTCTCTTACTGAGCCCAAACTTGGTAGTGCATATCGCTAAAAGATATTGATAAAATGGGACATTTCTATTAAAATATGTGCGTGTGCTATGTATATTTAATGCGTTAAGAATGTGAATCAAGCAGTCGCTTTGTTTAAAGAGCTCTTAATCAATTGCTCAGGATGTTGCCTTAGAAGACAGCTGCCTATGTAGGCAGCAGATAGCTAGACAGTTTGGTCTGGACCACAACTTTGCAAGCAGTTTATGTAACTCAGCACAGCACAGACTAAACTCCTGAGTGTTGAGAGCTTAACTGTGTCAGAGTTGTATACTGAGCAGGAGAGGAACACTTTCAAATGGGCTGCGTTTGATATGCTATTGATTACAATCCTCACTGGCTCCCTCAGCACACGTCACATCGCTGGCTTTGGAAGTGGACTACATACATCAGCAAAGCCTGTAGGATTTGAGGTGTTTACATAAACATAGTAAACAGATCTATCAGAGACAAATCACAAAACAACCACACAGCTACAGAAATCTGACCGTCTTTAGCTTCTCCACTACAAATCCTAAATCTCACGAGGGACTGTAACTAATGGGTTTGGTATCGCTGAGCAAGTGATATCTATGGCACATGTACAGTATGCATGAGCTATAACCTCTGATCAGCACACAAGATGATGCGATGTACACTGCCCTCCAAAGTATATCATTGTGGACGATATCAGCATAGTGTGAATCATCTTTGGGCAGTCCTTCAGGTGGCTTGGAGTAATATATCAAGTCAATGTTTGAATAAACTGACAGCTCGGATGCACAGATTATGCAGAGCTGTAGTAGATCCTAATGGTGGATATTTTGATGAATCAAAAGTTTTTTCTATGTATAAACTGTTTATGCAATAACATATGTTTTCGCAGTTTGTGTTGTCCCGTATCAGTGCAAAATGATCACAAACTAAAATGGATTCATGCCAATATTGTCCAAAACCCCACTTTTCTGGGGAGTTTCCAAACATTTGGAAAAAATTGTAACTGCATAATGTGTAAATGCAATATGAGGTTGACAACTATCTGACAGTCATCATATATAAAATAATATGACATAATAATCAGATTTACTTAATATTTAGATTTTTTGCACCCTTAGAATCCAGGTTTTCAAATAGTTGTAACTTGGTCAAATATTGTCATATCCTAATAAACCATACATCAATGGAAAGCTTATTTATTCAGAAAATGTATAAATCTCAATAAAAAAAATACTTTATTAAATAAAAAAAATACAGTGAAAACAGTAATATTGTGAAATATTACTGTGTTATACCAAGTTATATAATGAATATAGAACTGAGAACTGAGTTTTTGTGTTTTTAGTTATAATTTCCATATACTTGCATTTTGGTATTTTTATTGTACATTATGTATATCATAAAAATATAATATAATATAAAAAATATAATAATATTATTATATAATTGAGATTGTTTAAATATATAGCAGTAATGTTTTAAAAATTGTTATTACAATTCAAATTCACGGTTTTCTATTTTAATTTATGTTATGTAATTTATTCAGGTGATGCAAAGCATATTTTCATATAATATAATATAATATAATATTATTATATATTCGAGTGTTTAAACTAGTTTTAAAATGCATGCAAAATATATTATATTATGTATATTCTAAAATAATACAAATACATAATAGAATATATCATATATTACACAAATACAAAATACTCTTTATAAAGCTGAGTCTACAATGACTTTTGTGTATATAGGCATTCAAACCAATTTATAGCTATGGGATTCAGGGTGACCCACATCTACTGGAACTGTCCAGAAAACACTCTGCCATTTCCGTCCGACTAGAGAAAACAGTGTGTGTGGCCATCACAATAACACAGGAAATAGATTTGTCCCTTGCATCTGGTTCTGCTCATTTGAGTGTTGAAGCCTCTAATGCCTCATCCTTCAGCATGGACATTTAAACCTCGCTTCAACACTCATCCCTGTACATGCAATACGGAAAATCCACCCAAGCAGTTTTCGACCCCTTGTGCATGGAGTGCCAAAAAGAAAAAACAAAAACATGAATCACGGATTGTGAAATAGACATAAGATGATGAAGTGAATGGTTTAGCATGAGGGTGGCAATGGCAAAGCCAAGAATCCAGCCGAATCTTCTACTCAACTCAAAACTAAAACTAAAAGTTTTTCCCAACAACATCACCCACAAACTCAGACATCCATCATGATCAGAAAACGTTGAAAAAACGTTTGCTCGCTTGCTCTCAGGTGCTGGTGCACCACATATGCAGTTTATCTAGCTAAAAATAAGCAAAGAAAGAACATCTGGCAGTCTGGTATGATATTCCATAACCTGTGCCAATAAAAACATGTTTAAAATGATCAACACGAATCCCTTACGTAATGCCTACTATTCCAGCAGGGGGAAATTATAAGTAGACTCTTTACTAGATTTCGAGAAGTCCTTGTAGATGCTTGTTTAATTTGGCTCGATGCAGGGGTTTTACAAAGTTTTCTAACCTCAGTGTGCACAGGAAAAGTTGTGTCAAACCAACCACAACAAGCTTTGGAAAAGCAGAATGTGTTCAATAATATCAGCTGATTAAATCACATCTAATTCTGGATTGTGCTGCAATGTACCTCCCTAAACAGGAAGTGCTGCAGGCCATCTCACTGACTGTGTCTGTTTGGAGATATAACAGAATAAAGATAAACACAACTCTATTATACAGTTCAACAGATATCTTGGCAACTTTTAAGCTAGTTTTAGTCTCATGGACTGATATCATTTCTATTGTATCAAATATATAGTTGAGGTCAAAAGTTTACAGACACTTTGCAGAATATGCAAAACATTAATTATTTTACTAAAATACAAGGGATCGTACAAAATACATGTTATTTTTTATTTAATACTGACCTGAGTAAATTATTTCACATAGAAGCGTTTACATATAGTCCACAAGAGAAAATTGACCATGTTCAAAAGTTTACATACACTTGATTCTTAATACTGTGTTGTTACCTGAATGATCCACAGCTGTGTTTTTGTTTAGTGATAGTTGTTCATGAGTCCCTTGTTTGTCCTAAATAGTTAAACTGTCTGCTGTTATTCAGAAAAATCCTTCAGGTCTGACAAATTCTTTGGTTTTTCAGCTTTTTTGTGTATTTGATTTTGGCTTCTGGGAAACATGTAAGTATTTTCTGTAGCTTCTGAGGGGCAGTTCTTAAAAAAAAAACCAAAAAAAAAAAAAGATATTTAGGCAAAATAAGAAAAATCAACACATCTTCATTCTGTTCAAAAGTTTTCACCCCCGGCTGTTCATGCATCGTTTTTCTTTCTGAGGCATTAGTGAGCATTTGAACCTTCTGTAATAGTTGCATATGAGTCCCTCAGTTGTCCTCGGTGTGAAAACATAAATCTCAAAACTATACAGTCATTGTTGGAAAGGTTTCAAATACACAAAAATGCTGAAAAACCAAAGAATTTGCGGGACCTGAAGGCTTTTTCTGAAGAACAGTGAGCAGTTTAACTGTTCAGGACAAACAAGGGACTCATGAACAACTACCACTAAACAAAAAACAGCTGTGGATCATTCAGGTAACAACACAGTATTAAGAATCAAGTATATGTAAACTTTTGAACAGGGTAATTTTTACATAAATTCAACATAAATTCAACTATTATTTTCTCTTGTGGACAATATGTGAAAATCTTTTATGTGAAATATCTTATTCAGGACAGTAGTAAATAAAAAATATCACGCATTTTTAAGGATCCCTCTTATTTTGGTAAATAATAACATTTTGCACATTCTGCAAGCTGTATGTAAACCTTTGACCTTAATTGTATTTAATATATATATTTTAATATTTATGGATATTATGTACCATGAGTGGTGCGTTGAAATGGTAACAGGTTAATTAATATATTACAATATATACAAAATATATATATTTATATACAGTATAACTATATACAAAAATACAAAAATAAATGTTAATAAACCAATTAAAAACTATTTTACACTCTCTTAACAGACTTTTATAGTAGTTGTTATGCTAAGTAAGAAACTATTCAAATAATATTCAATGCAAATATTTCAGATATTCGCCACCCAAACAGCACATAAAAACAGAACAAACTGTGATTGGACACTTTATATCTCTGTCAGAAATATTCATACAAACTAATCCAAAGGCCCCGGTCATGCAGTGACAAATAAGACTTTAATAACGATTTTAAAGGTGCCATAGAATGGAAAACTGAATTTACCTTGGCATAGTTAAATAACAACAGTTCAGTACATGGACATGACATACCATGAGTCTCAAACACCATTGTTTCCTCCTTCTTATATAAATCTAGTATTTGCAAAAGACCACTGAAAAATAGGTCAATTCCAACATAACACCGACTGTTACAAAACTTTCCCGGGATCGTTAATAGTTACGCCTCCAACATTTGCATCGGTCCAATCATCGGTAACGTCAGCACATCAGTAAAACAAGGCAAGCCAATGAAGGGACACGGTTAGCTTAATGCTAGCGCTAGCCTGTTACATTGCTATACATAGGATTTCACTTACCACATAAACAGAGAGATGAGTGCGCTGATGATGGTGAATGATGGAGAAATAACTGCCTGATGATGGCGAATGATTTACAGATCTGGAGTATCACTGACCAGCAGCTCAACTTGTGTGGTAAGTACTTGTGTCTCTGCATTGTAACTTTACACAGAGCACATGGATCACAGTAATCAGACTAAACTGTCTGCGATTCAAAACGGCAGATTCAACAAACCGCATATTAAAAGTGGCTAGAGCTCCTAATTAAATATATATTTTTATCCATATGTGAGCTATTGAGCTCTGTGAAACAGCCAATCAGAGCAGAGCTCATTAATATTCATGAAGCTTCCAAATAAGGCAAAAACAGAGCCTTTCATTCTAGGGGCAAATCCTAAGGTTGTAAATGGACCTGTAAAACCATTTCTGGAGATTTTTTGCCCTTTCCTATGCCACATACCTTCTATGTAGATATCAGAGAACAATTTTAAATATTCTCTCAATGCATTCTATGGCACCTTTAAAGTCAATCAAATGCCAAATCTCATTTCTCATTTCAGCCAATAGAAATATCACATTCACTGGCCTAAACTAGCCCTAAATCAGCAGGTATTTACTTTACTCAGAAACCAAGGTTAACAAAATAAAACAGTGCATGCAGAGCTCTCTTAAATCAAGACAAAGGTCCATGCAAACGTTCTCCTGCAATGTCTGCGTGACTAAATATAGTGAACTACAGTGAGTCTGAATGTGTTCAACTCAATGTCACTGGGGGACCAGAGAAAGAGCTCCAGTTGACACAACAGCAGCTCCGGGACCGCTGTGACGTTACTATAGAGCGAGTGAAGGTTCCCTCTGGAGAGCCAGCTGCTTTCCATTAGCATACCTCAGCTAGTGAGTGGGGGTCCGGCTTCATGCGGGGAGACGCTAACACCCGGATAAATGAGAGGATAGCCGTGCAGACCGGCCCTCGGGACTGCAGCCAAATCACGGTTGATGACGGGGGATTTGTGCTGCTTTGAGCTCGCCGACTGAACAAACACACTCGTGTTTTGGAACATATTTGAGTGCTGTTTGACAAACCCATACAAGGTTTACCCTTTATAACTTGCTGGTATGGGAATCCGTAATAGTGTGGAAGCCCATTTCTGCCGTGGGATAAAATAAAAATGCTAATTGTGACTTTTTCCAGACTTTTTTTCTCTAAATTCTGAGTTTACATCTCACAACTTTGGAACAAAATTGAATTTTGGAATAAAATGGAATAAAAAAAATAAAAAAGGTATTTGTGTGATATCTGTTTATATCAGTTTATATTTCACAGTTCAGACTTTTCTTCACAGAATTGTTAACTCTCAGAGTTTATATCATGCAATTCAGCTTTTTTAAAATAAAAAAAATTATAGTAATAATTGTGAGATTCTATCATGCAATTCTAACCTTTTAATAAAAAAAATAAAAATAAATAAAAGTTAATTTATTTTTATCCACGGTGAAAACATGCTTCCATAATTCATCATGCATTTTTGAAAATAAAATAAAATAAAATAAAATAAAATAAAATAAAATAAAATAAAATAAAATAAAATAAAATAAAATAAAATAAAATAATTGTAACTTTTTGAGATTTTTATCCCCCTCACAATTCAGGCATTTATTCCTTGCGGTTCTCTGAAGGAAAGTCAGAATTGTGAGATAAAAAGTCACAATTACATTTTGTAAATTATAAGTTAATTAATATTTATCCGTAGTGGAAACATGCTTTCATATTTTATCATGCATTTCTATATATATATATATATATACACAGTACAGACCAAAAGTTTGGCACACCTTCTCATTCAAATGAATGGGAAGGTGTGTCCAAACTTTTGGTCTGTACTGTATATTTTTCAGTTTATTAAAGTTTTTACTCTACATTTGTGCAGTTTTCAGTGGGTTAGTGATATTTTTTAAATATATATAAATTAATAAATAAATATTTTTTAAAATGGGTTTTTATACAAAAACTGCTTTTTTATGTAAAATTCACTTTATAAAAGACCCACATTTCTAACTTTAATTCATGGGGATAACATGGATAATTTCACATGGTTTAGTGTAAGATTTTTGCCCATCTTTTGGAAAATCCAGTTTTAAAAGTAAAAAAAACAACTACAAATAACTTTTACCAGTAGGTGGCTGCAGAGCTCCACTATTTGCTATTTGACCACCTGAAAGATATTTTTCACAAGTTTTTTCAGTTGAATTCATATCTATATATCTATATATATATATATCTATATATATCTATATCTATATCTATATATATATATATATATATATATATATATATATATATATATAAACCCAGTTATTTTAAATTACAACAATTCACAATATTACTATTTTTACTAAATTTTTTGATCAAATAAATGCAGCCTTGCTGAGAGAAAGATACTTTGTTCTGTCTCAGGTCTTGAAAAAAACATCTTCCAGACGCCAAACGTGAATGCTAGCATATCTATCTGACAATATCCATAATAAAACCGCAGTAAAGCCATGCCTGACATGATCAGTTTAAACAATCTTAAAACACGTCACAGGCGCAGATACTTTTCTTACACAAACTTTAAACAGCAGCCCTGCTAATGCAAACACTTCTCACAAACGCACAAAGAATACTGTGCAATAAAAGTACATCTCACTTACAAACGGCTGACAGGTTAACTCAAAGCTGCGCTAACAAGGTCAATTAACTTCAGACGAAGCTGAAAGTGTTTGCTATGATTGTACAATTTCTATGCATACTGTGTACTTAGGAATATAATTGAATTCATACTATAATTAGCAGTGCAAATTCAATACTGGATTAGATTTACATGCTCTGTAGAAAACGTGAGAGGTGAGCGAACTAAAAAAAGTAGTCAATACCAGATAAGATCTCCACATGGAGCTAATAAAGACTCAACCTGGATGGAAACACTTGTAAACCCTTCTTTGCGGGACATTCAGACTGTAATTTGAGGTACAGCAGTTCCCCCACTGACAGACAGGATTCATGTCAAGTCTACCGAGACAAGTGTGGCCTTCCAGATAAACGAGTGTCTTTACTTCAGACGAAGGCTGTTTATGCTGCTTGATCCATTAAGGATCACCCAGTGAGATCTGCCTGCCCACCCAGAACACAACCACAACCTTTTGACAACATTAAGTTCATATTCTCACACATTAACCAGCCATTAAAACAAATAAACCTGTGTTTGTGATTCCCTGGTCCAAAACAGTTGCTTTAAAACACTTAAATGTCAAATAGACAATGGCGACTCATTAGAGCATCAGTGAAAAAGCCTGAGAAAGAGATTGCATCAAATGTACAATGACAGATGAGGACGCAAATCTGCAGTGACTACAAACCAGATGAAATATTAAGATGCAGTACGTCTCCACTTTGCTACAGCATAGATACTTTCAAGGGTCATTGTATGAAAATGTAACTTTTCAAAATTGAAATTGTTATTTTTAAAGGCTTTTGCTCATATAATTTTTTACATGTTTTTGAATTCATAAATAAAGAAAATAAATAAAAAATTAATTAATTTAAAAAAGATTATAAGATTAAAGTCGTAATATTTCGAGAATAAAGTCAAAATTACGAGAATAAAGTCAGTGTTTTGAAAATAAAGTCACAATGTTTTGAGAATAAAGTCAGTGTTTTTTTAGAATAAAGCAAAAATATTTAGAATAAAGTTAAAATATGTCGAGAATAAAAACTTCAACTTCATTCTTGAAAATTCGACTTTATTCTCGAAACATTTCAACTTTATTCCTCGAAATTTACGACTTTATTCTAGTTTATTCTTTTTTACTTTATTCTCAAAATATTTCTATTTTATTTTTGAAATTTCAACTCTCAAAATATTTTGACTTTATTTGCAAAATATTTCAACTTTAGTTTAAAATTTCGACTTTATTCTTAAAATTTTGACTTTATTTTGTCATTTCTACTTTATTTAAAACATATTTTAACTGTTCTCAAAATATTTCAACTTTATTCTCAAAATATTTTGACTTTATTCTCAAAATTTTGACTATTCTTAAAATATTTTGACTTTATTTTTGTAATTTCGACTTTATTTCTGTAATATCGACTTTATTTTTAAAATATTTTGACTTTATTCTCAAAATTTTGACTTTATTTTGTAATTTCTACTTTATTTAAAAATATTTTAACTGTTCTCAAAATATTTCAACTTTATTATCAAAATATTTCAACTTTATTCTCAAAATTTTGACTTTATTCTTAAAATATTTTGACTTTATTCTCAAAATTACGACTTTATTCTTAAAATATTTTGACTTTATTCTCAAAATATTTCAACTTTATTCTCAAAATAATTTGACTTTATTCTCGTAATTTCGACGTTATATTAAAAATATTTTGACTTTATTTTCAAAATATTTCAACTTAGTTTTAAAATTTCAACTTTATTCTCAAAATTTTTTGACTTTATTCTTGTGATTTCGACGTTATTCTCAAAATATTTCGACTTTATTCTCAAAATATTAGAACTTTAATCTCATAATTATAGATTTTTTTATTTTTAATGTGCCATTAAAATGCCACTGAAGACAGACATAAAGAAAGAAAAAATGAAAAAATTGTGATATATATATGGTATATAATACGTATGTTTAGCTATTATTGACAATTTAAAAAAATATGTAAAATCACCATTTTTAAATATTAATTCATATTAATTTTATACTTTAAACAAATATAGTATGTAAACGCTGTATATATTTAAATACAGTTCTACATTAAAACACACAAAGTAAAACCATTAACCATTCACTTTTAAAGTCATTTTTTACGCACATGTTAATGAAGGAAGACAAAAGGCACACCATTTTGTAGATTGACCCTCATCAGTGTTACAGCTACAAAAGCAAACCATGTGTGAATATAATTGATTAAATGCAAGAAGACTTGGTCAGCAACCCAGCACTCTACTGTCATGTTGTTAGTTAATGAATATTTGCATCATGAGCTGTTCCACATAAAGCAAAAAACAGGAGCGTAGTATGGGGCAAACCCTTCCTGTAAGAAGCTCCCCTACGGAGAAGTGGCCTGCAGAGGCTCATAAAGCAGCGCCAGTGAAATTTACAGGCTCTGTGTGGGCCTCCTTGTTAGAGCTGGAGCTCCACGTTGCCCTGAGGATACTGACGCTGACCGAAGCAGACTGTTACCAGCAGACAGACAACAAGAGCCCGACTGTCTCTCGGCAGAGTCGCCAAACAAGGTCTCTCATTAAGAGCGCCGCAATTCAAAGGTAGTTGTTTGTCACCTGACGGTGGCTATTTCATTTTGATAGCGAGACTTTATTATAGGTCACTTATTATAGTGAAATTCTCTTTTGAGCTCCCACATGACTTAATCAGAGCTTTAAGCTTGGCACCAAACACATGGATATGTCTGACATCCTTTCAAGGCAAGATATCCGGTGGCTCAAATCAATCATAAGGCTTCAGAGTACAGCGCAAGAGTCATTTTTCAACCAGCAACAACTATTTTGAAGCAATTACAGAAAAACGCACATGGACTTATTTGGTGCATGTTGATGGAGTGAAATACAGTTCAGCAATAAAGTTTGTTTGACCTTCAGTGCAGGTCATGGGAGAGAAAAGATGGCGGGTCAGTCGAGGACAAGTGCAAACAACATCACATGGACCAGCATGAATTCAGATACAGTGCTCACTGATACAGAGACCTCTGTGATAACGGGCCATATTTAAGTCAACATGAAATGGCATTCACAACCCATTTATTTTGGTAATATGACATATTTCCTTATGAAATGGCGTAATTTATGAGAAACAAAGTAGGCTGGGATTGTATTCCATCAGGAATTTAATGTATTTTTATAAAATAAATTTGTATTGAAATTTTAGTACATTAGCCAAATTTTTGTGCATTAACCTGAAAATTAATGAACGAATAAAAAAATAAAATAAATACAATAAAATGATGAATTAACATTAATCTGCATTAAAATGTAAAAAAAGAAAAAAGTGGGTATTACATGCCAAATTTTACATTAACTTTAATCGGAAAAATTGATGAATTAAATTATAATGAAATAAATTAAAATAAATAGCTGCATTAAAATGTTTTAATTTTTTAAAGATTTTTTTTAAGTTTTTTAAAGTGGGTATTCCATGCCATATTTACTACATTAGCATTAATAAGAAAAATTAATATATAAATAAATATAAAAATATAATTAAATTAAATAAAAAACATTTAATGTTTATTGAATGTATTTAATATATAAATAAATATATAAGTAAAATCAAATTCTATTACTGCAAAAACATTAATCTGTGTTACATTTTTTATTTTTTTAAAGATTTTTTATTAAAGTTAGTGTTAAATGCCATTTTTTAACTACATTTGCACTAATCTGAAAAATTAATTCATTAATGATAAAATAAAGTAAAATAATGCATTACTGCACTAAAATGGTTTCATTTTTTAAAGATTTTTAAGTGGGTGTTACATGCCAAATTTGTCTACATTTGCATTCAACTGTAAAATTACTGAATGAATAATAAATACATTTTTAATAAAATAAAATAATAAAATAAATGAAAATAATCTACTACTTATTAACATTAATCTGCATTAAAATGTTTTCATTTTTTAAGATTTTTTAAATTAATAATTAATTATGTATTACTGCATTAACATTAATCTGTGTAAAAAAAAAATTTAAGTGGGTACACTACACTACTACAATACATTAACATTCAGCTGAAAAATGAATGAATGTATAATAAATAAAGTAAAATATAAAATAAAATAATCTATAACTGAATTAACATTAATCTTTAACATTTAAGATTTGTTTTAAGTGGGTGTCAAATATCAAATAAAATAAAATAAAATAAAATAACCTATTGCTGCATTAACATTTATCTGTGTTTAATTGTTTTTTAAGATTTTTGGGTGTTACATGGCTAATTTTATTACATTAGCATTAATCTGAAAAATTCATTAATTAATATTAAAAATAAATTAAATTAAAAAAAGTTCACATTTTTAAAAATATGTTTTAAGTACATGACAAATTTTACTACATTAGCATTTAACTAAAAAAATAATGAATGAATAATAAATAAAATAAAATTTAAAATAAAATAATAATAAAAATAAAAAAAAAGCGGTCAAATGTGGAAACTGGAATCAGCCATAAAATAATGTCATCAGAGTTATTAATATAGCCTATGTAAAGATGGGCTGAGAACTGAACCAACAGTTGTAAACTGGCTCAGAGGAAGACAGGAATCATGTCTCTTTCAGTTTTTCTGCTGATTAAGGGATAATACAAGACTTCTTCACATTTAAAGGACAAATCCCTGAAGCCTGAACATGCACAGCATAAAGTATGGGGATATCTGAGTAAAACTCACCCTCACGTAAGCCGTGTACTGATGGCACTGCTGTCGGTTGATCTCCAGGCTGAAACGCTGACTTACAGCACCTGTCTGCTCTCCACCGTTTCCAAAATACACCCGCGGCGGCAGACCCTTGTGTCTCTTATCTGAGTCTGCGGTTAGATTGTACAGCAACTCTGAGGAGAAAAATAGACACCCACATTTCAGTAAGACAACAATGTGTAAACATCTCTCAAACATGCTTGTTTCTCAACACTCGCTATCAGAAGCATTCCAGGCTGATTTTGGGGATTTATAAACAGAGTCAAGAAAGATGTCAAGTTCCCACTGTCAAAGTCGTGGAAATGAGCAAAAACAGTACAAGAACATTTCTGGGGCCTTGTCCAAGAGTTAAATGTTTTTGATTCATTTTTGGAAGTCTGAGAAAATGGCAAGGGCATGTAGGAAAAACATGGTTCAAAATGTACTGATGAATCACATGAAGAAAAGAAATAAAATAAAATAAAATAAAATAAAATAAAATAAAATAAAATAAAATAAAATAAAATAAAATAAAATAAAATAAAATAAAATAAAATAAAATAAAATAAAATAAAATAAAATAAAATAAAATAAAATAAATAAAATAAAATAAAATAAAATAAAATAAAATAATAAAATAAAATAATGATGAATCTTCCAAAGAAACATGTGGGTTATATTTAAATAAAATAAAATAAAATAAAATAATTTACTGATGAATCTTCTGAAGAAATGTGTGGGTTATATTTTATGCTAAAATAAAATAAAATAAAACAAATAATTAAAAAAAATAAAATTTGACCTGTAATACCTACTTTTTAAATAATCTTTTAAAACAATTACAACATTTTAACGCATATTATTGTTAATGCAGTAATACATTATTTTATTTTATTATTAATACATTTTTCAGATGAATGCTAATGCAGTAAAATTTGGCATATAATACCCACTGTTAAAAAACCTTTAAAAAAATGAATGCCAATATAACAATTAAAAATAAAAATAAAAATAAAATAAAATAAAATAAATTGTACTGATGAACCTTCCAAAGAAACGTGTGGGTTATATTTCATGCTAATATAGAAATAAAAAATAAAATTCAATTAAAATTAATTTACTGATGAATCTTCCTAAGAAACATGTGGGTTATTATTGCATGCCAAAATAAAATAAAATGAAATAAAACACCAAAATGTACTGATGAATCTTACAAAGAAATGTGTGGGTGATATTTCACGCCAAAATAAAAAATAAAAATAAAATAACATAAAATGCAAAGGAATAAAAGAATAAATAATTAAAAAAATTATTTAAACATAAATTAAAATAAAAAAATAATATTATTTTATAATATTAAAAATAATAAATAAAAAGTAATATTAAATGAATGAATGAATAAAGTGTGAATGAATAAAGGAACTGATAAAATATAAAATATAAAGAATAAACTAAATAAAAGTAAATAAATAAATAAAATGAATTAAATTTCCCCCAAAATTCTGATTACTGTAATTACAATGATGTATTTTTAAATTAACACATTTATTATAACAAATACCATTACGATTTGTCCATACAATTCAAATGATATTTTTTTCACGTCATAATAATGATTGAATAATGATAATAATGATTTCTTTCAGACAGAACCGACAGTAAATGTGCTGAATTGTCATGAAAATGATGTCAAAAAATAAACTTTGGCCTTTTAATAGGGCAATGTCCTAAAAATGGGCACTTATCAATTCTGTATATGTGTATTTGCCAAATAAAAATCTTAAATCTCGTGAATCTGAGGTTCTTCATCCAAAATATAACTACGTTTTGTTCTTTTGGTTTTGGGATGACATACGATCCAGACGATCTCTTAGGTGAGATTCATCCATCTACAGTACACCTACAAGCTTTTCCAAAATCCAGAAATTGATCAAAAGCGCAGACCCCTTGGACGCGGCCCCAGAAATAGCTGCTTCTGCTTTCTTTCCACAACTTGATGAATTTCTTGACAGTTTTCATGAAATTCACCTAGATGGGGTCAAACGTATAATTGCGGGACCATTGCTCGGATCCTGACGTTGAGTAAGAGCTATTATTACCCTGCTGCTCTCACAGGGCGTTACTCTACTCAATGTCTGCGAGCAGGAAGGGGCTCCTGCACCAATGCAGGGGATGGTTGTTTTAATACAACCAGCTGTGAGCACACCATGAGCTCACTACAGCCTACAGAACCCAGGCGTCACCCAGACACAAGGTGCTGCAGTACTTTCCAATGCGGGTGCCAAGTGGAGTAACACTAGTGCTCTGTATTTCCCAGAAACCTCCCATTATGTAACACCCCCTTTTTGTACTCCATCTCCCATAAGGCCACACCCACTCAGCAAGCAGTGGCCACACCCAAAAGTTGAGCAAGCGGTCATTCGTGCTGAACCCTTA
Source organism: Garra rufa (assembly GCF_049309525.1). NCBI lineage: Eukaryota > Metazoa > Chordata > Actinopteri > Cypriniformes > Cyprinidae > Garra > Garra rufa. Next base: position 7,095,108 of record NC_133362.1, on the reverse strand, counting down.
TGGATGCATGGTGGCCATCTTGTCAAGTCTTGTCAAACGCATGCAGTTTAGATCACTGAGTTGAGTAACAAAAATAGAGCTGACAAAACGTCAGAAACAAAACTCTTAGATTTAATGAAAAACAAGTCTTTTCTGAGCAATTTTAAAACTAAGTGTGATCGCTCAACAGCATGGGAGGGCCAAAAGTGATTCATAGTGAATTGATGTTTTTGTATCTAAGATGTGATAATATTTCATAATAGTCTATTTTAGGCTTGTCTGCGTGTTGATAGAGTGAAATAAAGTTCAGCACAACAGGCACTGACCTCCAGCACCACGGGTCAGGAGAGCAAAAAGACAGTGGTTTGGTTATAAACAAGAGTATCTATTATGGGTTTAATGTGTCTGCAGACACTTGTTGATTATACATATTTGTAATCAAGTGTTGTTAAATGTGTAACAATACACAATAAATAAACAATAACATTTTATAACAATAAATTAAATTAAAACTAAATTTTAAATAAGACAAAATATCAAACAATAAAATAAAAAAAGAAATAATAATAAAAATAATAATATTAAATAAAAAACACAATAAAAACAAATATAAATAAAAAATAATACAAAAATACAATTAATAACATACAATAAAATAAATAATAAAAAAATATTTAAATTAATAATAAAATAAAATTAATGAAATTAAATAATAAAACACAATAAAAAATTATTGTATAAAAATGTCTTATTTATTTAAATTTTAAGTAATAAGACATAAAAAATTTTACGATAAAATAAAAGATTAAATAATAAAAAATAAATCAAATTAAATAAAAAATTATAATACAAAATAATAAAATACAATTAATAAAACACAATAAATTAAATAATAATAATAAATATTTAAATTTATAATAAAAAATTAAAACAATAATAAAATAAACGTAAATAAAAATAAAAATAAGGAATAACTGTATAAAAAGACATGTATCTTATTTTAAATAATTTAAATAAATAAGACAAAATATCAAACAATAAAATAAAAGATTAAATAATTAATAATAAATAATAAAATAAAAAATAATTATAATAATAAAATAATAAATATATGATATATAATAATAAAATAATACAAATATTAAATAATAAAAAAATAAAATAAAAAAAATAAAATAAAAAAAATTAAATACAATACAATAAAAAATAATAATTGTATAAAAATGTTAATTTTAAATAAATAACACAAAAAAATATCAAACAATACAAATACAATTTATAAAATACAATAAAATAGCACTCTGAACCAAAAACACTTCCAAAAACAAACAAATAAAGTCTATAATAATAATAATTCCACAGAGACTAACCTATGTGGCCAGGTACATGTTTTCCTCGAAAGCTCATGCAGACGGTGACGTTGAAGCAGTTGAGATGCTGAGGGCCCTCATGACACTGCGGTACTGTGATGTTTATCGAGACGGGCAGAAAGATGGAGACGTCCACAGAGATCACCGGCCTGGACCTGTCACAAACAACAGCAAAAAAGTCAAAGCTACATCCGAATGGATGATTATCAGAGAACACCAATTAGTAATTGATGTAAATAAAAGCTTTTGCTGGATCAGAAGTGCAGAATTTACCTTAACAGAACCACACTGTCAGCCATGAACGCCCCTATCGTCACATCTGATATGGGAAAAACAAACAATAAAGTTTTAGAATTAAAGGTCTGGAATAATTACACGGTTATATAAAGCCTGTTTTGTTATTTAAACCCTGTAATGCTACATTATTAGAAAAGGTGTGCAAAAAGTGTACCTTTAACACTATTATACACCTTCAGAGTAAACTTTTTGGGGTGGCAAGGTCCAAAGATGTACATTTGACAGTACTGACCCAATGAAGGTACAATCCAGCGTTGTTATTGTTAACGAAAACTAAAACTATTAAAATCAGTAATTGAAATAAAGCTGATATAAAATTAATATTAAATGAAAAATGTAATCTGAAAAAAATCTAAAAAAAAATGTTGCCTTGCAACTAATTAAAAAAAAATTAAATACTAAAACTACTAAAATTAAAATGATTAAATTACTAAAAATATTGTATTAAATATATTATATTAATAAATAATGCTATACAATACTAATTTAAATTAGTAATTAATTAAAATAAAATATATTTTAATTAATAAAAATGGCAAAAAAAATAAAATAAACAATGAATACATTCAAAATATTAATTAACACTATCATAGTATAAAATTAAAAATGAATACAAATAATGTATATATTTTTTTTCATAGCATAGTGCATTACATAAGGTTGTGTACAAATCATTATGACCACTAATGTGACCCTGGACCACAAAACCAGTCATAAGGGTCAGTTTGTTGAAATTGAGATTAATACATCATCTAAAAGCTGAATAAATGAGCTTTTAATTGATGTTAGGTTTGTTAGGACAATATTTGGCCGTGATAAAACTATCTGAAAATCTGAGGGTGCAAAAAAAAATCTGAATACTGAGAAAATCACCATTAAAGCTGTGCAAATAAAATTCTTAGGCATGCATATTACTAACCGAAAATACAATTTTGATATATTTATGGTAGGAAATTCACAAAATATCTTCATGGAACATGATCTCTATTTAATATCCTACTGATTTTTGGCATAAAAGAAAAATGGATAATTTTGACCCATTCAATGTATTTTTGGCTATTGCTACTTAACACTGGTTTTGTGGTCCAGGGTCACTAATTAGAAAACTCACATGTAAGTATACAGATATATTAAATAGACCAAGCATTTCTTTTTTTTAATAAAAGATGAAGCTCTCTCTGGTCTTTGTTTAATTGGCGTGCACTTTGGAATGCTGTAAACAAAATGCTTGCCGACCACAGCAGACAGAACGTGTCAAAGAACGGTTAAGAAAATTAAGCAAACACTGGATCTACATTCCCTGGATTATCACAAAATGGAACGTTCTCCATCATATAATTAATCCCGTTTTACGCAAGAGTCTTCCACGAATGCTATATAAAAAAAGAAAAGACGACAAGGATCATCTGGGCGTTTTTACAGCAGCTTTACATCATAAGCCCAGTCGCTTTGGACAAATCACATGTTCTGATGAATCACTTGTGTCATAAGTTACACATTAAATTTTAATACTTCGGGGTTTCCAGGATGGAAATAAACTCACTGAAGGTCGGTAAAAAACGTTACATGTTTCCCATCTTTACGCGGAGATCGCACTCAAGCCAATGTGAGTGGTCTGGCACCGGTCGTGGTTTCTCACTGAATGTGGTTGGTTTTGATCTAGTTAATTCGGAACATTCTCTATGTTCATTAGAGCAGAACTAGCCAAGTGTCTAAAGCAAAGCCAAACCTGGATATCCGTTTCCATCCATGTCCACATTGCCGGAAATTGACTGGCCGAACATTTGGAGGGTGGGGTTGATGCTTCGCCCAGACAATCTCTGCATACAAACCAGGTGAGAGAGAAAATCACGTCAATAAATCAGAAACACTAGTATTAACCTCTACACACACCAAATCTTTAATCAATCATCCACAATGTTCTAGACATTTATTAAATATTTTAGCTAATTTGATTATGATTTCAGCTTGCAATATTAGTGTATCACTCTCAGCTCCATTTAAGGTATTTTTCCTACTTCTCAGCACAGAAAATGCATAAAAGCAAGTGGATTCCATCTGGACCTACTGGTTAGCTATCAATCAAACTGAGTGAGCTATAAGGTTTCGCAGTAAAACAAGAGATGCACCGCCAACTAAACCAATCTTTCAGATTTATTTTAATACAGTCACCAATCAAGCTCAATAAAACCATAAATAAATGAAATAAAAAATCTAAATGAATAGTCTACAGTATAAAGTACTGTTGAAAGCAGACAACATTCAAATAAAACAAATAAATATTAAATAAAATAAATAAATAATTCAACTTGTGGACTTTGTATTTGTGTCTTTGAATCAAGTGTTGTTGAATGTGTAGAATTAAATACAATTAAATTCTAAAATGAAATAAATAATAAAATAAAAACAATATAAATTAAAAAGATATATATTAAAAAAATTAAAAATAAATTACATTAAATTAATAAGGTAAAATAATTCTAAAACAAAAATACTACAATATAATATTATATAATAAAATAAAATAAATATTTAAAAAATACAAAAAAAAACCACAAAAGGATTGGGATTCATATTCATATCTCTGAATCGAGTGTTGTTGAAAGTGTAGAAAATAAAATAAAATATAAAAAAAAACAAAAATATTAAAACGAAATAAATAAATTAAAATGAAATATTAAATTACAAAAATTAATTTAAATAAAAATTACATTAATTTAATGAAATAAAAACACTACGAATAAAAATATATAACATTAAATTAAATGAAAAATAAAATAAACTTAAAGTAAGATCAAATAAAATAATTCTAAAACAAAATAAATAATAAAATGTAATATTAAATAATACAACAAATATTAAAATACAATAAAAATACAACCGTTTTGTTTACTATAAAAAAACAAGCAAACAAAAAGATTGGGATTTGTATTCATGTCTCTGAATCAAGTGTTGTTGAATGAGTAGCAAATAAAATTAAATATAAATAAATAAATGAGATGAAATGATAAATAATAAATTAAAATAAAATATTAAACAATAAAATGTATTTAAATAAAAGGTACATTAATTTAATCAAATAAATAAAATAAAAATAATAAAATAAAATAATAAAATAAAAATAATAAAATATTAATATTAAAATATTTTAAATTGTTTTGTTTACAATAAAAAAACAAAAAGATTGGGGTTTGTATTACATCTCTGAATAACGTGATGTTTATATATATATATATATATATATATATATATATATATATATAAAATAAAAAAATATATACAAAAAATAATAAAATAAAATGATAAATAATAAAATAACTGAATTAAAAGTACATTGATTGAAATAATAAAAACAAAATTATAAATAAAATATTAGATAAATCTATAACAAAAGAAATAATAAAATAATATATTTAATTAAATAAAACTAATTAAATATAGTAAAATTAAATAAAAATAAATTACATTACATTAATAAAATAAAATAAAATACATCAAATAAATAAATAAATAAATAAAATGGTTGATTACCATTGAGTACTTGTTAATTATTCCTGTAGCATCACCATGATAGATGTAGACAGCTCCTCCATAGTCATCCTCTTTAGGGGCACCAATCGCCACATCTACAGCACAAAACACAAGCAAAGAAGTCAATGAGAAAAATGGAAACAAGGGAGAAATACTGAATAAAGCGGGGTACACACTGTACAATATTGACCACAATTTAATTTGTCACCTGAAATCAATTTTAGGAATTTTAAAACTATTATTTTCTTGTTGGGCAAACTCATAAGTCTTGGAGTCTTTATGGGCTGCTATCTGAACTTTGTATGTAATTGAAGATATAAGAACATGGCATTACTCAATCAATGGGCTAACAATGACAAAAGTCTTAGCTGAGACATTATTGTACAGACTGACATAATACAGTCAACATACAGTCTGCCTTGGCTTTTACTCAAGATCTTATTGTGCTTGTAGGGTCTGACAAGCAACAATCATAAAAGCTAGAACAAAACAGCATAGTGTGGAGCTGAATTAGGTCAGACTGCCGGAGACCCACGACTGGAATAGAAACGCTAGAGGTGGATTTGTGTGTGTCAGGACCCCAATAAATGCCTGTTTGCCTTAAGCCCATCTCTGTTTGAGAGATGCTCTGCTAAGTCACTTAATGGACACTTACGTGTTTTTGAGAGCCTGTAAAGGTCTGTGAAACTTCAGGGGGGTTGAAACTGAGTCAGAAAAAAATCCCTTGTGCATGAAAACAGCAGTACACATTTCACTAGCACATATTTTCAATGTGCTGAGTTTCGGAAACTTTTACATTTATGTAACAGCACAAAAAATAAATCTGAAGCACTGGCCATTCAGTACAGTATTGGGGACAGTTTACTGGCTTATTTACATGCAAAACCTTTACATTTATGCATTTATGCTTTTTATACAATAGTGCTCAAGATTAGGGGTTGATAAGATGTTTAAATGTTATTGAAATAAGTATATTCTTTTTACCAAGGCTGCATTTATTTGATCCAAAATACAGTAAAAACAGTAATATTTTGAAATACACTGAAAAAAATTACGCATTGAATTTACTAAATTTAAGGTAAGTGGTTGCAATCAATTTATTTGAGCTACAATTAAACAAATTTAGTCTACTAATTTTCAACATTTTTTTTATTCTAATGTAGCTAAAATAAATTGATTGCAACCACTTACCTTAAAAAATGTAGTAAATTCAGAGTAATTTTTTTCAGTGTATTATTACAATTTCAAATAATTGTTTTCTACTTTAATATATTTTAGAATTTAATTTATTCCTTTGAGGCAATGCTGAATTTTCAGCATCATTACTCCAGTCTTCAGTGTCACAGGATCCTTCAGAAATTTGCTGATTTTATACAAAAGAAACATTTCTTATGAAAAATAAAATAAAATAATAAAGCTTGCAACGTAGATACTATATTTCCATAATTAATACAAACAGAATGCTGATGATGATTTATTCTAAACCAAGTGTTGTTGATGAGTAGGTATTAAAATTAAATAAAATTATATAATAAAATTAAATAAATTAAAATTAAAATACTATTTTTCCAAAAATAATGCAAACAGAATGCTGATGATTTTTTATTCACTGTCTCTGAACCTAGTGTTGTTAATTGATTAGGAAATATATTAAATATAATATTTAATATAATATTAAAATAAAATAAAATAAAATAAAATAAGGCTTGCAACATAGATACTATATTTCTATAATTAATATTAATTATATACAATTATTTATTCTAAACCAAGTGTTGCTGGTGAGTAGGTTTTAAATTAAATTAAATTAAATTAAATTAAATTAAATTAAAAAACATTATGATATACAAATTTTATGCACAAGAAACATTTTTTATTATTAACAATGTTGAATAAAATAAAATAAAATAATAAAGCTTGCAACAGATACTATTTTTCCCCAAATAACACAAACAGAAGGCTGATGATTTTTTAAGCCTCTTTTAAGTCTCTAAGCCAAGTGTTGTTAAATGATCAGGTAATAATAAAATAAATTAAAATAAAATATTAAAATATTATTTTAAATTATTTTTAAAAATATTATTAAAACTCTAATACACTGATTCTGCTGCTCAAGAAACATTTCTTATTGTTATCAATGTGTAAACAGTTTATTTATTTACTGATTTATTTTATTTTTTTGATGTAATTTGAAATGGAAATCTTTTGTAACATTATAAATGTCTTTACTAATATTATCAATTTAATGCATGCTTTCTGACTACAATATTCATTTCTTTCAAAAAAAAAAATAAAAAATCTTACTGACCTAAATAAAAAGACCCAAATAAAGGCAGGTCAAATGCAAACCGGTTAACCTCTTGTAATCTCTTCATGGTTACAGCCTCCTAAAGGAACATTTACTACCACACTGACCTCTGAACAGTTCATCACAGATGCTTCTCAATACATATAGGCAGCGGCATCATTTTTTTTTTTGCAAGGATTCTTGATTGCTTGAATTAGTTTCTTGTTCTAAATGCTGCCAACCCCCTCGCTGAGCTACACCGGAAAGATTCACTTCCTGTTTAATCTGACACATCTGTCTCCACTTATCAGATATTCCTCAGGCCATTTTAATTAGCTCTAATTTCTTACAGTCTCATTTCCACATTAATGGATTCGCTTGTGAATTACGTGATGGTCAGCGTGCGTCCCTGAACACTTTCAGTAACAGTTACTGTATGGGAACAGAAGACAGACTGTACTAAAATTACAAAAAGAGAGGCGACATGCAGAAAGTAGAGCTACAATCAAGTAATGCATCAGGTGAAGAGCGAAACTAGATTCCAAGAAAAACTCTGGCTGGACAGCGGGGTGCCAGGAAAACCGAGAGTGAGAACACTAGTCGCAGAGGAGATATCTGAGGTTTGAATCTGCTTCACATCTAAATATCTTTTCCAGTTACTTGACAAACAATATCTGTCTCCAATCCAGCAGAAATATGATTCTTGCAACATGTGCTGCTGTGATCATTTGAATTCAATCAATATTCCAGATTTGATGTGTACAGTAGGACACTTACATTGCACAGTTTAACTCCTGTTCAAAAGTTTGGAGTCGATTTTTTAAATGTTTTTGAAAGTAGTCTCTTATTTTATTTAAGGATTCATTTATTTGAACATAAAAACAGCAAAAATTGTAACATTGTGAAATATTATTTTAATTTCAAATAGCTGTTTTCTATGGAAGCACGCTTCTGCTACTGAATAAAAAAGGTAATCGTGACTTTTTATCTGACAATTCTGACTTTTTTTCCTTGCAATTTCGAGTTTACATCTCACAATTCCAACTTTTTTTCTCAGAATTGCATCAAACTCACAGTGCTGAGGTTTTTTTCTCAGAACTATGAGATATAAACGCACAATTGTGAGTTATAAAGTCAGAATTGCTAGATATAAAGTCAGAATTGTGGGATATAAACTCACAATTGCGAGAAATAAAGTCAGAATTTTGAAATATAAATTTGCAATTCTGACTTTTTTCCTCACAACTGTGACTTTGTATCTCGCAATTCTGACTTTTTTCTCAGAACTGAAGAATTTTATGCTATAAACTCACAATTGCAAGTTATAAAGTTTAGTTCTAAGGAGAAAAAATACTGATATGTTCACAGAATTGCAAGTTTATATCACAATTCTGACTTAACTCACAATTGCAAGTTTTTTATCATCCAACACTGACTTTATAACTAGCAATTGCGAGTTTATATCGCACAATTCTGACTTTATAACTCGCAATTGTGACTTTTTATCTCACAATTCTGACTTTTTTCTTGCAATTGCGAGTTTATATCGCACAATTCTGACTTTATAACTCGCAATTGTGACTTTTTATCTCACAATATTGACTTTTTTCTTACAATTCCGAGTTTAAATCTCACAATTCCAACTTTTTTTCTCAGAATTGCATCAAACTCTTAATTCTGACTTTTTTTCTCAGAACTGTGAGATATAAACACACAATTGCAATTTATAAAGTCAGAATTGCTTGATATAATGTCAGAATTGTGAGATATAAACTCACAATTGCGAGAAAAAAAGTCAGAATTTTGAAATATAAATTTGCAATCTGACTTTTTTCCTCACAACTGTGACTTTGTATCTCGCAATTCTGACTTTTTTCTCAGAATTGAAGAATTTTATGCTATAAACTCACAATTGCAAGTTATAAAGTTTAGTTCTAAGGAGAAAAAATACTGATATGTTCACAGAATTGCAAGTTTATATCACAATTCTGACTTAACTCACAATTGCAAGTTTTTTATCATCCAACACTGACTTTATAACTAGCAATTGCGAGTTTATATCGCACAATTCTGACTTTATAACTCGCAATTGTGACTTTTTATCTCACAATATTGACTTTTTTCTTACAATTCCGAGTTTAAATCTCACAATTCCAACTTTTTTTCTCAGAATTGCATCAAACTCTTAATTCTGACTTTTTTTCTCAGAACTGTGAGATATAAACACAATTGCAATTTATAAAGTCAGAATTGCTTGATATAATGTCAGAATTGTGAGATATAAACTCACAATTGCGAGAAAAAAAGTCAGAATTGTGAGATATAAATTTGCAATTTGGACTTTTTTCAGCACAACAGTGACTTTGTATATCACAATTCAGACTTTTTTCTCATGATTGCAAGTTTGTATCTCGCAATTCTGACTTTTATTTTCAGAACTGAGATATAAACTCGGAATTTTATGCTATAAACTCAAAATTGCAAGTTATAAAGTTTAGTTCTAAGGAGAAAAAAATACTAATTGGTTCACAGAGTGAATTGTGAGATATAAATTTGCAATTCAGACTTTTTTCCGCACAATTGTGACTTTGTATCTCACAATTCAGACTTTTTTCTCACGATTGAGAGTTTATATCTCACAATTCTGACTTAACTCACAATTGCGAGTTTATATCATGCGATTTTGACTTTATAACTTGCAATTATGACTTTATATCTCACAATTCTGAGTAAAAAAGTCAGAATTACAAGTTTGTATCATGCAATACTTAAAAAAAAAAAAGTCAGAATTGTGAGATAAGTCGCAATAACATCTTTTTTTTTTTTTTATTCATTGGTGGAAACAGGCTTCCAGTTTTCTCTTTGAATATATGTTAAAATGTAATTTATTCCTGTGATTAAAGTTGAATTTTCAGCATCATTACTCCAGTCTTCAGTGTCACATGATCCTTCGGAAATCATTCTAATATGCTGATTTGCTGCTCAAGAAACATTTATGGTTACTGTCAGTGTTGAAAACAGCTTTTTTTTTATCTTACAGACTCCACACCTTGAATATACGTTATGCTGAAGGACTTTACTATTGAAAGCTCACACATTGCTCTGCTGTGTAATCATTTTAAGCGCAAACAAACTTTGTAAACTAACCTTGGTAGCCATCGTCATCAATGTCCCCAAGAGACGTGATGCACTCTCCAAAATGAGCATTATATGCATTGTTACCATTCAGTATTGCACCTTCCTCCATTACTCCCTGAATAAACAAGAAGAAAAAACATTGTTTTTTGGCAAAACATTGCATGAAAACATTGCTTGAAATTGTCATTTCAAGCATAAAGCAACATGAAAGGAGAAGTTCACCTTTAGAATGAAAATGTCCAGATAATTTACTTACCACCAAGTCATTCAAGATGTTCATGTCTTTCTTCGCAAAGAAATTAGGGTATTTGAGGAAGACACTGCAGTAATTTTCTCCATATAGTGGACTTCAATGGTGCTCATTATATTGAAGGTTAAAAATGCACTTTCAATGCAGCCTCAAAAGGCTCTACACGATTCCAGACGAGGAATAAAGGTCTTATCTAGTGAAACAATCTGCTATTTTCAAACAAAAATATTAATATGAAGAAAAATCCTGGAATGTTTTCCTCAAAAAGCTAAATTTCTAGGACAATTTTGAAGTTGGAGGAGAAAATGACAGTTTTTCGACCTATTCTAACTTCTTGTCTTGAACTGGAATACACAGAGTACATGCAGAGCTAGACATGATGAGCATTTAAGGTTAAAAAGTATATAAATTGTAAATTTTTTTAGAAAATAACCAATCGTTTTGCTAGATAAGACCCTTCTTCCTCAGCTGGGATCGTTTAGAGGCCTTAGAAGCTGCATTTAAACTACATTTGGAAGTTCAAACTCGGGGGCACCATTGAAGTCCACTATATGGAGAGAAATCCTGAAATGTTTTCCTCAAAAAACTAAATTTCTTTGCGACTGAAGAAAGAAAGACATAAAAGTCTTATCTAGTGAAACAATCGGCTATTTTCTAACAAAAATATTAATATGGAGAAAAATTCTGGAATGTTTTCCTCAAAAACTAAATTTCTTTGCGAAGTGGAAGTGGAGTAATCCTTTAAAGGAGAAGTTCACTTCCAGAATGAAAATTTCCTGATAATTTACTCACCTCCATGTCATCCAAGATGTTCATGTGTCTTTCTTTAGTCAAAAATAAATTTTGGAGGAAAAGATTCCGGGATTTTTCTCCATATAGGGCACTTCAAAGGTGGCCAATAGGTTGAAGCTTCAATGCAGCTTTAAAGGGCTCTACACGATCCCAGCCGAGGAATAAGAGTCTTTTCTAGCGAAACGATCTGTCATTTCTAAAAAATACATATTTATATACTTTTTAACCACAAATACTCATCTTGTCTAGCCCTGCCTAAACTCTCTGTATTCTGGTTCATGATAGTTAGGGTACTTTGGGAAAACTCCCATCTCATGTTCTCCTCCCACTTCGAAATCACCCTACATCGCTGTTTTACCTCTTTTTTATTTAAAAGGGCGTTTGATCATCTTTGCGCAGTCACTTTGTAAACACTTGGTCAATACTTCTGCAGCGATGTAGGGCAATTTTGAAGTTGGAGGAGAAAATGAGAGCGGAGTTTTTCGACATAGCCTAACTGCCTTGAACTGGAATACACACGCAGAGCTAGACAAGACAAGCATTTGAGGTTAAAATGTATATAAATTGTAAATAAAATAAATAAATAAATAAATAACCGATCGTTTATTCCTTGGCTGGGATCGTTTACAGCCTTTTGAAGCTGCATTTAAGCTGTATTTTGGCAGTTCAAACTCGGGGGCATCATAGAAGTCCATTATATATAGAAAAATCCTAAAATGTTTTCCTCAAAAAACAATTTCTTTACGACTAAAGAAAGAAAGAAATGAACATCTTGAATGACATGGGGTGAGTAAATTATAGGGAAATTTTTATTCTTGATGTGAACTTCTCCTTCAATGCAATTAATGGGTGCCGTCAGAATAAGAGTCCAAACAGCTGATAAAAACATCACAATGATCCACAAGTAATCCACACCACTCCAGTACATCAATTAATGTCTTGTGAAGAGAAAAGCTGTGTGTTTGTAAGAAACAAATCCATCTTTAAAATGTTTTTCACTTCAAACTGATTTCAGCTAAAATATGAGACCTTTATCCATAATATGGCTTTCTCCAGTGGAAAAGTCAACTCAGGAGAGAAATATTTGCAGATCAAGCACCAAAACAGTTCTAAACAAATACGTGGGTGGATTTTGATGTGAGAGACATTATTATGAATTATGGACTTTGGCCTGAAGCTACGGTTTAGTTAAAATGCCTCATGATGGATTTGTTTCTTCCAAACATGTAGATTTTCACTTTACTAGATGTTAAGTGATGGACTAAAGACGTGTGGATTATTGTGATGTTTTTATCAGCTGTTTGGACTTTCCTTCTGATCACTGATCATCCAAATATGTTCTGATGAACAAACAAACTCGTCTACGCCAAATATTAATTTTTTTAGGTGAACTACTCCTTTAATAAGTAACACAGATGCAAGTGAACTCACGTTGCCACTGCTGAGGTAAACAGAAACCTGGCCTTCATCCCGGATCTCGCTGTGCATGGGTGCTCCCACCAGCAAGTCCGACAGTCCGTCCGCGTTTAGGTCAACTGCACACAATGAGGAGCCAAAGTAAGAGCCCATCTGAAACCAAGCCGAGCCAAGAGCAAACGGGTCAGGTTACAACGCCATGCACAATAAGATGCATTACCTCATACACTTCTTTTTGGAAGAAAGTCAAGCTATGATTTACCTTCGCTGCCCCATATTTAAATGTACATAAAGGTGAATGAGATCTTAGAGCTGATTTTTAGCTAACAACTTCTGATATAAAATATAGTGTAATGTAGTACACTACCAGTCAAAAGTTTTTTTTTTTTTTAAGAAGTCTCTTCTGCTCACCAAGCCTGCATTTATTTGATCTAAAGTACAGTAAAATTGTAAAATATTTTTACTATTTAAAATGACTGTTTTCTATTTGAATATATTCTAAAATGTAATTTATTCCTGTGATCAAACCTGAATTTTTAGCATTAACACCATTCAGTCTTCAGTGTCATTTTCTATTTGCTGTTCAAGAAAGATTTTTATTATTATTATAATATATTTAAAACAGTTGAGTACATTTTTTTCAGGATTGTTTAATGAATAGAAAGATCTGAAATAAAAGACCTGAAATATCTGAAATAAAAAGCTTTTGTAACATTATACACTATACCATTCAAAAGCTTTGAGTCAGTATATGTATTTATATATTTTTTGGAAAAGGAATTACAGAAATTAATACTTTTATTTAGCAAGGATGCTTTAAATATAATGTTACAAAAGATTTATATTTCAGATAAATGCTGTTCTTTTAAACTTTCTATTCATCAAAGGAACCTGAACATTTTTTTACTCAGCTGTTTTCAACACAATAATAATAATAAATGTTCAGAATGATTTCTGAAGGATCGTGTGACTGGAGTAATGATGCAAAAAAATAGCTTTGAAATCACAGGAATAAATTTTTAAATAGTAAAAATATTTCAAACTTTTACTGTTTTTGCTGTACTTTGGATCCAACAAATGCAGGTTTGGCAAGCAGAAGAGACTTCTTTAAAAAAACATTAAAAAAAAACTTACTGTTCAAAAACTTTTGACTGGTATTGTATACTGTGTACTGCAGGTTTTAGTAAAATTTCAGTAAAATTCATGTATGAAATACAATACAGTAGGCTTAATAAAATCTAGAGATTTATTATGCTTTTTGCCTTTTGAGGATTTCGATTTCAGAACTTCAGAACAACTCTTTCTGGAATCTTCAGAAAAGAGAGCTATTCTAATTATGGAACTATGAAGGATTATATAAACATTTTACAGTTGGAATAAATTACGTTTGTAAATAATTAGTAAACCTGATCATTACACTCACCATTTTCCCTGAGGCTTCAAAGATCTTCACAAGAGATGTTCCTTCGATTCTGAAGATGTAAACCTAAAATATGGATGACAATGTAGATTTGGAATGTCAAAGGGAGTGTAATGTAAACAGAACCTGAAACCAATGATGCAATTTCTGCAAGAAACCACTCACTTTTCCACCACCGCTGTCTTGAGGAGCACCAGCCGCAATGTCAATGGTATTCGGGGAAGAGAAGTGACCAGCCGTCACAGCATACCCTAAAAAACACAAATTTGTGATGGACTGACTACAGCATGGAATATTAAAGTGGTTATTAATTTCTGAGCAGGTATTACCGAGGTAACTATATCTGTGAGGACTCAGGTTGTCTTGGTTAAGGTTGTAGTGAGTATTGGATGTCATGTTAAACACTTTGACCGTTCCGGTCCAGTAGTAAGAACCAGGTGCACCCATGATAACCAGCTCCTGAAAAACAATATAACCAATGGAGATTCATTCAAAACGCCACCAAACCAGCACAATTCCTTTGGACTGAAAGAAAAATCATAGGAGAAAAACACAGGCTGTTGGTGAGGCTCTGGTCAACCGAAAGCCACAAACTATGTTGTATTATCTGCTAGTGGTTACCCAATTGTGAGCTGAAAGGACGGCTGTCGTTCGTCGCTTTGATCACTCAATGGAGACTTAAGCTGAAGGAGAACTCAAGCCTTTGAACTGTTTTAAATGCACCACATTGTCACACTTCAATGGTCATCATGTGACACTAAAGACATAAGTAAATATGCTGAAAATTTAGCTTTGCATCAAAGAATAAAATTCTCTGTTAAAATATATTCAAATAGAAAACAGTTCTTTTCAATTGTAATAATATTTCTCAATTTTACTGTTTTAACAGTATTTTTAATCACATAAATGCAGCCCTGGTGAGCATACGAGACTCCTTTCTAAAACAAAACAAAAAAAAATCTTACTGACCTCACAGTTTTGAAAACAGTAGTCAAATGTCAATAGTTTTATATTGTTGATATTTAACTGGCAGTGATCAGAAGAATCCTTGGAAAATCCTTATTAAGCAAACAGAATGGAAAAAATACTTGTGAAACCAAAGCCACTAAAAAAAGCTTCTGGTCACTTTTGCACAATTTGTCATAAATGTTGAGCTTTTCATCTTTGGTGGAAAAAACATTATCCATTATCTCAGATGATACAAATATAAAACTTTGGGCACATGGGATATCCCTCATGAGATGAGGGAACGGGGTCTTTACATAGTTGTTTTGAGTTCTATCAAGCCACAAATGGAGGCTTTCACTGCTTTTTCCATTTCACAACGCATGACTGCTAAAAAACCCACACAAATGCTATTTGACTCGGTCAGTCCTGCCAAACAGCACCTCCAGCTGAGCCGACAGCATTCAATCAGGAGTCAAGACATCTGTTTAAGACGCTTAGGGTCTTGAAGGTCACTTAAGACGTTCTGCCAAATGATAAAGTGCCATTACCATCCAAACTACAAAGCAGCCGATGGAGATGCCATACTGCTATGGGTTAATGCCTCTCTGTGAATCTCCAACACTGACTGACCTGAGATCAGCTTCAATGCAACAAAAAGACAATAGCTCTGTTTTAAAACCTAGACAACCGAGTTGTCTTGGATTTTTCAGCAATCTCTTCAAATACACAGTCTGACAAATGAAAGACACCTCAATAATTATAACATCCAGGGAATAACTTTCCAGTCATATTTTGAGAGGCAAAGTGAAGAGATTCAGAGAGCGATCTAGTGATGATATTGATGATCTGTTGGGCATCACATCTGTCAGTCTGTGTTCTCGTATCTGTTCCAGACATTTCATCCAAAGCCTGGTCTGCATGTTTTTAATGGATTGGCTGCACTACAGACAAAACACTGCAATGGTCAATGTACAAAATGAAGGGCAAGTGGACAAACAATACGCAGTCTTCAGCAAACATGCGCATTGCACACAAACTGTTTGAATTCTGTTCAAATTCCTGCAGTGATCTGTTCAACAGAGGCCATGGACACTAACCAATGGGGCTGTCGAGCCAAAGACTGGAATTAATGCAACCTTCTTCTTAAAAGGGATAGTTCACACACAAAAAAATTCTATCAGAATTTACTCCAAATAAATTTGAAGAATGTTTTTACATTTTGTTTATACTATAAGTGACCAGGGACTTTCAAGTTGAAAAACTGAATACAAATAAAACAAAGAGAAAAAAATGTTTTTTTTTTTTTGAGAAAATTGAAAAAAAAAAAAAAGAATAAAATAATTAGAAACAATTAAAAACAAAAAACTGAAAAAAGAAAACAAAGAAGAAAAACTGCTAATTGCAGAATAGCTCAGCCCATATCACATTTGCAATATACTAACTAAAATAAAATAAAATAACATATAAAAGTTAAAAAGCAAATATAAAATAAAAGTTATTTAAAAATAAAAAATAAACATAAAAATAACAAATATAATAACAATAATAGTTTTTTATCTGTGTCATTTTAGTAATTAATGCAACCTTCTTCTTAAAAGGATAGTTTGCATAAAAATTTAATTCTATCAGAATTTATATATAAAAAAAAATTAAGAATGTTTATATATACATATATATATATATATATATATATATATATATATATATACACACACACAATAAGTGACCAGGGACTTTGTAAAAATGTAAAAACACAACAGAGAAAAAAAGAAAATTTAAAAAAAAAGTAAATAAAAAATGAAAACATTGGGGAAAAAAAATAGAAAAATAAAAAAGCTAAAAATTGAAAACAAAAAAATAAAACATTGAAAAATTAAAAAAAAGAAATTATAAACAATTAAAAACAAAAAAGTAAAAAAATGGCTAACTGCAGAATAAAGCAGCCCATATCACTTTTGCAATATACTAATATTAAAGTCAATTAAAAATTAAATCAAATATTAAATTTAAAACAGTATAGTTATTTCCATCAGTCACTTTAGTATAACTAAAAGTTAGACTGATTATAGTGATTATATAGACTATATATTATTATTTAGTTATTCATAATTTTAGTACTTCAGATTGAACTAAATGAAATGAAAATTAAATTAAAATTTTATTTCAGTGTTTTCACGATGCGTCATCAATTGGCAATAATGGCAGCAACAAAGGTAAACTATGCTACTGAACTGAACGAAACTCGCATATTTTGCTGATTATTGTTGCTGAAAATGGTCAATTATTGTCAAGTTTTGGCCTGTGCTAATCATTCAGACGGGAAAAACATTTTAGACTGCCAAAAGTTATAACAAATCAAGTAGAGGAACAAAAGGCGTTTGTGGTTGGCCAAACTGAACCAGGATTTCCAGAGCAAGATTCTTGACAACATTTGTGTTTGTTCCTACCCTTTCCAGTAAGGTAGGTGAAATATTGAGCTAATATCTTAATTAACACTGCTTGTACTGCACATATCTTTACCACTTATCTCTATATGATTCAGCAGCTTGAACTATTTTTTTCCATGGTTTAGACAGCATAAATTAGCAGAACAATGTATTCAGTAGTGCATTAACCGGGTAACTGACCAAACCATAATGTAAGTGGAAAACCCTCAACTAACATTAACTTCAAGTAATTATGGTTTTAATTAACAATAATAACCCAGAATCTGAATGCACATTAAGTACACATAGAAATGCACAGATTGGAATTTCTGCTAAACATCTTCATCTGTGTTCTGGTGAAGAAAGAACATCATACAGGTTTGGAACGACATGAAGGTGAGTATATAATGACAGACATCTTTAGCTGAACTATCCGTTTAAAACCCTGGAGAGTGTATATATCAATCATACGTTTTTATAAGTGAGTGTTCATACATGTAATCAGAGCCCAGAGCGCCACACATGTGAAAACGCATAACAAGCTCATACTTCTACTGACCTCAGTGAAAACGCCTGCGATCCCGGCTTGGCACGAGCCGTGTTCTTCTCCATAGGTCTTCTTATGGTCTGTGAGAGTGAGTAGGGGGACAGAAAGAGAGAGAGTGGGGAAGGAAAAAAAACAACAGACCACAAATGATTTCGCTGTGAGCCTGAGCCAGCATTTACTGGAGTTCTTCCGACATTCCATATGGAGTTAGTCAAAGTCCCAACTCCATCCAAGAGGAATCTGGGGGCCGAGAGACAGACTGAGAACGACCTAGCAGCTCCGCATTCAACAAAAGCTCTCGCTTTGAGAATGGGGGGGGGATCGCTGTGCTCTCCGGTTACAGAAAATATTGGGCTTGGATCCCCCCATAATGCACTGCACACACATAGTAGGCCTCCGATGGCAACTCACTGAAGTCAGGAAAAGATATGGAAGGAAATAAATAACTCGGGAGCTGGACACGGAAACAAATTCTGATCAAGAATTCATGCACCCTCCTTCGCTCTTTCCGCAGCAAATCAAAACATCTTGTAAAATACGAGGAATCCTACCGGGATGATGAAATTCAATGCTGATGGAGGCGCTGAATTGAATATACTACAATAACATCTGTCAGAAGTATAATACGTGATGGGGGGAGCGATAAACAGCGAGCACGAGCCAGTTTTGATATTGACAGCTGCTGATTGGCACCGGGACATTACAGGTTCAAAACAAGTTCATTTTTCTGTGAACTTTTCTGTGGCATGTTGTCGATTACCACTGAAAATAATGTTGACTCATTTCTCATTTTTAAAAAATAAGCTAAAATTATGTTTGGAAATAATGCACTTGGACGTCTGCACTGGGATGAAAATTAAAATATACACTATTCTCAAAGTATAGCCACAAGACTTTAACATAATCCACTGTACTATGAGGCTAGTTTGAGAAAATTGCTGGCTGACCTAATCTGTAGAAAATTACATTCAATATTTCTCCTATGATCAGTGTGTAATGCCTAAATGTTTTTGCTTAAAATGCACAAGAAAAGGAGATATGGATGAAGAAAAAATTCTGCTGTAAATAAATAAAGGGAAAGTTAAAATTATTTTCTGTGGTATATAATATTATGCCACAAATAACATTACGAAGCTGGAACATTATTTAAATAAATAAATACTAAACTAAATAAATAAAATTAATGGATGGATTAATGATTGGAAAGTTAAAGTTATTTTCTGTAGTATACAATATTAATCAACAAATTTAAGAAAATAATATTATGAACCTGGAACGTTTTTTTTTTTTTTTTTTTTGTAAAATAAAATAAAATACCACAGAAAATAATGTTGACTCATTTCTCATTTTGAAAATTAAAATTAAAATATACACTATTCTGAAAGTATAGCCACAAGACTTTAAAATTAAAAATTATTTTCTGTAGTCTATAATATTACGTCACAATTGAAAGGAAATCATATTATGAACCTTTTTTGATAAATAAAATAAAATAAAATAAAATTACACGGGAAATAATGTTGACATTTGTCATTGAATTTTTTTTATAAATAAAATAAAATAAAAAAAGGGAAGTTGACATTACTTTCTGTGGTATATAATATTATGCCACAAATTAAAGAAAAATATAAATCTGATAAAAAATATAAACCTGGCATATTTAATCAATCATCAATGAGTTTTTTTTTAATATAAAATAAAATACCACAGAAAATAACATTGCCTTATTTCTCATTTTTTAAAAATAAGATAAAATTATGTATGGAAATAGTATAGCCATTTTAAAAAGATTTTAAAATTTAAAATCATTTTCTGTTGTATATAATATTATGCCACAAGTGAAAGCAAATCATATTATGAACCTTTTTTGATAAATAAAATAAAATTACCACAGAAAATAATGTTTTTATTAAAATATATAAAATAAAATAAAATAAAATAAAAGGGGAAGTTGACATTGTTTTCTGTGGTATATAATATTATGCCACAAATTAAGATAAATCTGATAAAAATATGAAACTGGAATATTTAATCAATCAGTCAATCATCAATGAGTATTTTTGTGATCTCTCAATATCATAAAGGTTTTTTTTATTGTTTCTTTTGCTTTTTTTGGAGGGGTGACATCTTTTTTTTTTTTGGACATGCACTATGATCATAATGTTTGGCAAATGTTAAATGTTGGCTAAACTGTCCTTTATCCTTTAAATAGTCAAATATTTAACCATCATAACCCTGAATGTGTCCTCCCAGATGCTGCGTCCTGCCTGACAGGTCATATTTTTTCTTCAGTGTGCTGATGCTGGAGGTGCCAGTGCTTTGATGCCAGAAAACATCACTCTGAGGTTTTGGAGGAAGTTCAGGGCGCCATAACTCACTGTGAAGCCTGTTGTGAACATGTGCCACAGTAAACAGTGTCATCTTTCCAACTTGTTCTGAGGGTTCAAGGCTCGGACTTGGCCGTCACTACTGTAGTCTGCTTTAGCAGAGTGTTTGCCGGACCTCTAGTGTGATGAAGACCAGAAATTCTCCGACAATAGGGCTGATTATCACTAACTACCTCACGATATATTATGCACGGTTATATATATCAAAGATTCAATACACACTGCAATAAATCATCGTATTATAACAGAACCACAATTTTAGCTGACATGTAGAGGAGTGAATATGCATGATCAGTTTAAAGTTTTCTCATACGGCGCCTCAATGGAAGCGGCTCTGACCGCACTGAGTAACAGCGGTTTCAGAGTTGCACTTATTAAATTGACCTGCTTTATCATTAATTTAACTCTGGCTCAGTTATGGTAATACTTGGGGTTAGAGGTTTGCTTAAATGACTAATCCTAAGTATTTAAAATAGTAATAGTGATGCTTGCTTTAGCATTTACCACAAACACATGCTTTCATTGCTTAATAGCAATGAAATACCATCACCGATACTGATACCGATAAAGTGCACTGAATGTTACAAAAGTCCATTGTGAATATAGTTAACTAAAACTTTAAAAATACTAAAACTAATTGACATTTTTATAAAATATAAACAGAAAAAATATATTTTAAATGATAGATTTTATATTTAAAAATATATATTTTAATATACTTATATATATATTTTTATTTAAATTTTTATTTGACCTTCGATCAAAAATGCAAATAAGGACTTTTGTACTTAGTATTTTAGTCTTATTTTCCAAATATCTAAACATTTTTTGTCAAAAATATCAAAACTAATCACATGTATGCTTAAACAAGAAAAAATGTCTACTTGCCAATGAGTTCAGAAAGAGTATTTTTCAGTTTAAGCATAAATTTGATGCTTAATTTAAATGTTTATTTTTTTATTTTATTTTAGCAAATAAAACCCTGGACCACAAAACCAGTCATAAGGGGCAATTTTTTTTAATAAGATTTATACATTAACTGAAAGCTGAATAAATAAGCATCCCATTGATGTATGGTTTGTTAAGGCAACATATGGCTGATATACTATTTAAAAAATCTTGAATCTGAGGGTGCAAAAAAAAAAAAAAAAATTTAGAAAATTGCCTTTGAAGTTGTGAAGTTTTGACCAATGTAAAAATTAAATTTAGATATATTTACAGTAGGAAATTTACAAAATATTTTCATGGAACATGGTGTTTACTTAATATTCTAATGATTTTTGGCATAAAAGAAAAATCGATCATTTTGACCCATACAATGCATTTTTTGCAATTGCTACAAATTTACCCGTGCTACTTAAGACTGCTTTTGTGGTCCAGGGTCACATATCTTATGTCATTTATTTATTCATAGATTTAAGAGTGTGTATATATTTTGTAATGGAAAACAAGACAAAAGTACTAAAACAGAAAGTCATTTTTGCAGTGTCGGCTATAGTTCAAATAAAAAGTGAAATAAATAATAAATGTAAGCTAAATTAAATGTTTAAAAGGGAAATGCACAAACAATAATTGTACAAAACAAATATAGAAATAAAAAATATACACACACAAACACACACACAGAAAATATAACATTATATTATACATAACATTATTATAGCTTATAAATAATACTGAAATGACACTGCAAGAATGACTACTGAGATGAGTTAAAGTTGTAAAGAGTGTGTCGTACCTTCATAACACGGTATGAGAGGCTGTGACTTGCCCTGAAGAGTGGCTGGGATGATGGAGCAGTATCCGTGAGGGAGGATATATTCCGATTCATAGTATACATTCTTCCAGCGGTGAGCGCAGGCCTGCAGACAATACAAGAAAAAGTTGATGAGAGAGAGAACTACAGAAGTCTGTCAGGATAGGTGGGATACTTAAAAAAGACACAGCTCAATAAACAGACTCTACATCCTCAGTTTAAATATAGTGTTTAGCAAATTACAAAGGTATATATAGCACACACATCAGATCTGAAATTGCATCATCTTCATCAGAATTGCATGGTTATTGCACTAAGAAACAAACAGGATACAGAGACAAAGCTTCTTCTCTTTATCCCAGCACCAAATTAACTTCTGAGGCAAAACCAGAGTGCAGAGCCAAGTCTGGAAACGGCTGTGGATCTAATACGTCCACTGAGAGGGGTTTGGTGGTTTTAGAAAGCTGAGCATCTTCATGCAAACAGCTCTGATCTCTGGAACAACAGAAGCGCTCAAGGCCGTGAAGGCAGCCAGAGAGCAGAGAGACAGTGAGAGAGAAAGCTGAAGGGTCATAGACAGAGGATAATAACTAAAGTGGAGTTGCATTTCCTGGCGGAAATCACTGAGGGAAGTTCTTGCAAGGCAAAATAGTGTTAAAGTTTCAGTTAAGCTCCAAAAGAGTCCATGCATTAATAATTCTGTCTTAATGTGCACATGTTTTGACTCAATTTTCCTCATGATCTTAACAGATTTTTTTTTTTAGATGATCTTGACATTTCTCATGAGGAAAAAGCACTAGGGCTGCAAATATCTGGAATTAAATAAAATATATAATATATAATGTATAAATTAAAAAAATTAAAATCACAAATGTACAAAATACTGATTAAATAAAATATATATGTTAAAAACATAAAATATTGATTAAATAACTTATTAATTGAATAAATATGATATATTTATTCATAATTGCACATTGAAATGATTTTTTTTTACCTCCTGACCAAATCAAAACAAGAAAAATAACTTTTAGGATATTGAAAAAAAAAAAATTGAAAATAGTAAGTCATAATCACAAGCAAATATTATATATATATATATATATATATATATATATATATATATATATATATATATATATATATATATATATATATATATATTAGACATGTGCCGGTATTCGGTAATGCAATAAATCGCGGTAATGAATATGCACAATATTGTTATCGTGGGCACTTCAAAATACCGTGAAAAATAATAGATCAGAATTTATATTTATAGAACGTACATTAGCTTATTTTCCATCAACCGCTTAAACAAACACGGTGTATATGCTGCGCGAAACACGTGCGCACTCTGAATGTAAACAATCCTCACATGGAGAAGAAGCATGGCGGAAGGAGGAACACTGCAGACGATTTATCCCCCTTCTAAAAGCAGGGCTGCCAACTCTACGCATTCAGCGTGAGACTCACGCAATTTACACTTCTCACACGCTCTCGCGCCACGCATCCATTTTCTCACACAGAGAATAATCACGGAGCAAAGAGAACATGGAGACCGACAGACTACTAGAACAGAGCAGGTTACTTTTTGATATGAAAACAATTCTCAGCTCTCAGGTTCTGTCCATTTTATTACGAAATTCAGACAATAAATACCGTTTTGGTGCTTGTAAATGTGACGTGACCGATCGCTGTAGCGCTTCAGTTCAAGTAAACCGATCATCTGTTACTTTTTATTTAAAGATACAGTACAACTTACCGAAATATCGATCAATCAGTGTTTTTCAACCACGGAAAGAGGTCAATAAAACTGCAGGTGAACAATTATGTCACAGAACGTTACATTTACCTTAGTTGACTAGAAAAAATAGCTATAGAGAGGAGTTTTTGCTAAATATATGCACTATATTACATTTGTATTATATTTTTAATTGTCATAATTGTTATTATAATGAAAACCAAATTGTATTTAATTTAATTTAATTTGTTAATTTTTAACCTTTAATAATACCAGCTGACAGGGCTTTCTGTGAGATATTTTTTTTTTCTTGAGAAAAATTTATAGCCTATGCATGCTATCTACTGTAGCCTACCTAATTTTTATCCAAAGAGTCAATATTGAATCAAGATTGAAATCAAATCCCAAGAATTGAAATCGTGAAAATTTAGTAAAATTCTGTTTAGTTACCAAATGTTTTGACAATCACAATTACACCTATTGTAATGCAAGTTGTTTTTTTAATGCAAGTTGTTCCCTCCCCCACCACCACCACCACTCCATCCATTTCTCCTGAGCAATTAAAATATTGTGATAATACCGTATACCGTGATAAAAGCTCAATCAATTAATCGCAGCATGAAAATTTGATACCGGCACATGCCTAATATATATATATATATATATATATATATATATATATATATTAATGCAATTTGGAAATTAAATCACAAAATATTATATAAAATACTGTTTAATTAAAAAAAATACATTTTTTATTTTATAGTAATGGATTTTGTTACTTCCTGAACAAGATCAAATAAAAAAAAAAAAACATTAAGATTTTTTTATACATAAATAAATAAATAAACCTTTATTTTCCTCATGATCTTAACAGAAGACTTTTTAATGATGACATTGACTTAATTTTCTCATATGAAAAAAACACTAGGGTCGCAAAAATCTGGGATTAATCTAAAATTTCCAAATCAAAGCCAGAAAAAAAAAAAAACTTTTAGGATATTGAAAAAACAATTTCAGAAAATAATAAGTCATAACCACAAGCCAAAAAATAATAATAATAATGTGATTTAAAAAAAAAAATCACAACTTTAATATAAAATCCCGTTTACATTTTTTTTAACTAAAAATATGATTTTATAGAAATGAATTTTGCTACTTCCTGACCAAGATAAATATACTTAAATACTTTAAGATCTTTTAAGAAAATAAATAAATAAATAAATAAATAAACAAACAAACCTTTATTTTCCTGATGAATTTAAGAGAACACATTTTAATGATGATCTTGACTTAATTTTAAATTTTGACTTAAAAAGAAAAAAAAAAAACAATAGGGTTGCAAATATCTGCCACTAATCAAAATATCATAATGTACACATAAATTAATATATATATATATATATATATATATATATATATATATATATATATATACACATACATACACTTACTTTAAAGATAGATAAACAAATAAATCTTTAGAAAATCACAAGTCATAATCATAAGGGACCGAGCCCAATAAATAAACAAATAATGCATGGACTCTGTGTTTTTTTTCTTCTATTTTAAGTAAATAAACTGCCCTCAAGATATACATCTTGTTTTCTATCAATTGTGCATTAGAGTTTGTAGATGCAAAAAAGTAAAACTCAAATGCAACTCGATACGCAAATATTACAATGACATCACTACTCTTGGTTAGATATGCATTAATATTAATGTCAGTAGCACAAACTGTTTATGCATAAAGTATAATACATTAGTGCGTTTGTCTGACAAACAGAAACAGTGGTACTTGTCTTTGCAAACACCACTAATGAAACAGAGCCACACAACACAGAAATCAGCTTTAATCAAGTCATTATACCCGAGGAAAAAATATGGAAATGATCAAGCAACAAACCAAAACCTCTCTGTTTTGCTCATTATTATCCCCTAATCATATGTCACAAACTTTCCTTCCTCTATTTTATCAAATCCCTCGTCGAGGAGCTCAAGACTGTGGAGAAACCAAATTCCCTCCAAAACAGTTCAACTTCCTGTTTCTGCGCTTACACAGTCCATTGAGATAAACAAGCGAGTTAAAGATATTACAGCCACACATTTATACGAACGCTCACACATGATGTCAGATGACTATCTGGCAGTAGTTTGTTGTGTTGAGAAACACTGCTGGCCTGTTTGACTATGTCGGAGCCTAAAGCGATCCGCTCAACTGTGCTGGCAGCATTATCTAAACTCATTCGATAACCATCTCAGCTGAACGTCAATAAAACAACCTCAGACTAATGACAACCAAAGGAACAAAATTCCAGCTTATTCCCTGGCAGCCAGTGTTGGGAAACACACAGGACAGACGTAACCAAATACGTAATGCTTAACTAAATCAGGAACGAGCTCGAGAGGCTCTGAGTCACTGTGGATCACGGGCTAATCATGTTCCTGCTCTTGCTGAGAGCTGATTGGCTGAGTGAAGGCCGCCACATCTGCACAGCAGCTCTCTTACATGCCTTATATGTAAACGTGAATCTCTACCAATGCATTGCTAGAGACATGCAGACAACAGACATTTGTTTGATCAAAATTATTGTTAGGGACAATTTAATATTGTTAGGGACATGTCATAGCATCTCTACTAAATCCTACGCCTATGAAGGTCATAACAAGCGATGTCCGAGTTTGGAAACTATAGTTGTGTTCTTAAATATAAAGGGGTCAAACAACAGATTAATGAGTTCATTTAAAATTCCACAAAAAGCTTACGGACGCAGCCTAATTATAATATAGGTCAGACATTAAAATGAGTTGCTCTTTTTGTCACTGTTCTGATGAAGATGTCATGCATTTATTTTGTATCCACAGAAAGAAATTTTGTTCAGATTTTTTTTTTATGTTACTAATCTGATTTTGTAAATTTCTTTCTGTTTAAAAGATGTTTTCTTTGGATTGTTTGACTACTCAAAAGGGAAAACCGGAAAATACAACTTTAATTAGTTTGCGCTAGCTAAATCCCACATACATAAACACAAATCTGGCTCTAAACCTCTCTTTTCTTTATTTAAAGCAGATCTAGACAAGCATATAAAAACTATCCAAAGTTCTGTTAAACTTTTAGCAGTGAGAACTGCATTTCTATATTCATCCTATGTGTCCTCTTTAGTCGATTTTTTTTTTTTTTTGCTACACTATCTATGGTTTAACAATGGTATTTGCTACACTTTTACTATAATAAAACCATAGTAATTTTTTTAAGGGATTTGTAATTGTGTATTCTTTCTTTCTTTTTCTTTGTTTTGTTTTTATAACTGCACTGTCTTAATGGTATAATGTTTTGTAGGCCTACTGTTTAATAATAGTAATAAAAAAAGAAACCAGGTCCAATTTGAATTGAAAGATTCACAAACCCGCTCCAATGTAAATCAAATGATTCGCGATACACGCTCTCAAGTCCCGATCCGAATCAAATGATTCGCAAATCCACACCAAAGTCCCGATCTGAAACAAATGATTTGCGTTCCACACTCTGGAGTTCCTATTTGAATCAAAAGATTTGCAATCCCATTCCGATGCGCGCTCTCATGTGCTGATTTGAATCAAAAGATATACAAACCCACTTCAATGTAAATTAAATGACTTGTGATGCACGCTCCCAAGTCCCGATCTGAATCAAATGATTTGCAAATCCACACCAGAGTCCTGATCTGAAAGAAATGATTTGCGTTCCACGCTCTGGAGTTCTGTTCTGAATCAAAAGTTTCGATTTGAATTAGAAGTTTTGATTTGCGATGTGCACTCCCAAGTCCCGATCTGAAACAAATGATTCAGGCTTTGCGAAGATTTGCGAACCCGCTTCTAATTTCCGAGCTAAATCAAATGATTTGTGATTCGCGCTCTGTTGCTTCCAGTCTGAATATTGATTTGCAAACCATAATATTAGATCGGGACCTTGGAGCAGAGATCGTGAATCAATTTGAGAAATGATTCACCAGCCCGCTCTGAAGTTCAGATCGGAATCAAAGATTCATGAACCAGCTCCGTACTGCCGATCTGAATAATGATTCACGAATCATCATTTCAGATCAGAGCCTCGGAGCATGGATCACAAATCATTTAATTTGCGAAATGATTCGCCAGCCCACTCTGAAGTTCGGATCTGAATCAAAAGATTCACAAACCCGTTCTGAGATTCTGATCTAAATAAACTGATTTGTGATATGTGATCCGATTGGAGCGCTTCGAAACACAATGGTTTAACTGATTCTGAGTTTTACAAAGCTCATACGCGCTTTTTAAAATCATTACAAGTGATGTTGAAATTCTAAATTGAAATGCTCTTTTGATCTGTTTTTTTTGTGTGTTTGTTTTACTAGGGAATTGAATGTCAGAGTCGAGTTTGAATCAATCAGAGCAATCCCAGCGTAAATGACTCACTCAACTGAATTGGTTTGTCTGTTCCTTCGCTTTTCACCTCTTCAACCATGTGTACACGACAATGTCAGTACTACTTAGCTCGTTAGTTTTATGACACTAACTGAAATAAGGGGAGAATGCATGATGCAAAATAAAATATCATGTTTCCATTCCAAAGGTAACATCCATCTAACACTTATCCAGCACTGTAAAAAAAAAAAAAACCCGTAAAATGTACGGTAAAAAACTGGCAGCTGTGGTTACCAGAGTTTTACCGTAAAAAATACGGTAGCAATGTTTTACATTTTACGATTTTCACTTAAATGTACAGGTAATTACTGTAATTTCAGAATTTTTTTAACTGACATAATGGTGATGTACAACCTTTTGAAGTACTGAAATCTGTTTTTATTACCTTTGTAATACACTGATAACCACCAAAAGCAGGTGGTGATGACAACATCACATGATGGACCTAAGCCCATCACAAGGAGGTTTTAAATAATAACATATATAGAAGGTGCACAGTGTGTCATTCACACAAACAGTAAACACCATCATGGTAACACACATAAAACTTAAATAATGCAAAAAACATTAATTTAACAACATTAGATGTAACATACAACCCTACACAGCAAAATCTCCGGTGTTAAAATCGCAGTGTAAAAGGCTTTTGGAGTGAAGTGTTAAAGTTGTGGTGTTGAATTTGGGGGGATTAACACTAGCTGGTGTAAACAGCACCCTCTGGCGGGTGTTCATACGGAGAGTTGACTTTATTAACACTGTTGAGTAGTGATGGGATTTATGGCTCTTTGAGGGGATCCGGATCTTGGCGATCCGTTCCTTTCAAAGAGCCGTTCAAAAGAACGGATCTGCATTTCCACCGGTCTTAGTACACGATATAACTACAGAAGAGTCAAGTTTTAAATAGGACAAAAATGGAAACTCGTTGGTCATTTTTGAACGTGATGCTATTGGTCTAATAGGATTCAATGATCTATGCTAAGCTATGCTAAAAGTGATATCGCCAGAACAGGAGAACGGCTGAATGGATTTCAAAACGGTAAAACTCAACTTATTAACTCGGGGGGAGTTGGAGAATGAGCCTATTTCCAAAAAAAGTGGAGTGTTCCTTTAAAGTGCTCCTATTATGCCTTTTCAAATATGATATTTCATGTAGTGTGTAATGTAGCTGTATGTGAACATAAACTATCTGCAAAGTTGTGACGCCGACAGTGCACGACAAATGAAGTTTTTGTCTATCAAAAAAAAAAGAGTCGGCTCACATTCGCCTAAACGAGTCGTCAGCAATTCGAATCTTTTTCTGTTACGGCCACATGTCACGAACTAACACATTTGCATAATGTTCGCCCACGATCTATGTCGCGAACAACTTGCCCGCCCACAAACAGTACAATTTTCACGTGGATTACATCATGTCAAGAAGACGCTGTATCCTGCGCTGTGAGAGTAAATTTGTTTTATATGCCCTTCCGAAAGAGTAATCTACAAAGAATGAGTGGTTAACATTAATTTTTTCAACAACACCTCAGCAGTACAATTCCAATCTTGTGTTGTGTTCGCGTCATTTTACTGATGACTGCTTTTCCAATCTTGGGGAGTAACGTTACAACGCGGGATTCACCAAACGCTTGGTTTTAAAAAATGGATCAGTGCCCAGTTTATTTGGACCGGCTTGCTCCTCTGAACTTCTACCTGTAAGTATGATTAATAATTGATGATTGTATTTTCTAGCGATCGTTCAAAATACGTCTTTGTGTACGTTATGGTGTGTAACAACCCCGCACATGTCTTGGTAACCGGCTAACTTGCGTTTCTGTAGTTCTGTTGTTCAGCTGTGAGTGCAATGTAGTCTAAAAATTGTGATTGATGCAGCTTGACTGTCTGTCTGCCTTATTAGTTTAAGTAATGATAATGATAAACGATGGCTTAACGCAGTGTTATGCATTATACAATGTTGAAGTTCACAACGTAGAGTTGTGCCCAGTTCGCTTACAAAAGCAAATTGCAAGCACTTTTAACAGGTAACATATGACACCCACTGAGAAACGTCCTGCTCCAGTCGTGCTTGCGAAACAGTTTCTTGTCGATGTGCCACTTCAACCGTTTCATCGTCAGACTCCGGCTCGAATTGATAGGGTAAAATCGAGGCTATCTTTTCTATGCATTGACAGGTCTCCACAGCTGTCATTCAGTTATGCCAATGGGCGTTTCGTTTTTGCGCTGTAGCGGTAGACCAATCTAAAAGGACTGCGCCATCTGACCAATCACAGCAGTGAGGGCTCACGGAAAGGAGGGGTTTAGAGAGACTGATTCTTCGAACTGCTTCACACGAGTCGTTTATGAATCATTTAGAATCGGGGTAAAATTAAATCTAATTTTGGAGAAAACTAAAGTGTTTTTTGAACTTGCATACATGTAAACCTGTTTTAAGAGACTAATACAACAATATTAACTACTTTTAAAATGGCATAATAGGGGCACTTTAAGGCTAATATATTCATACTAAAAGCCAAAAAACTTTAATTTTGATTTCAGGGGGACTTTAAAGACGAAGTAGTATGTCCCAAAGCTTGCCTACTATTCTGCAACATACTCAAAAGTACGTACTTTTTTTTCAAAAAAAGAGTACATACTTTTAGGGCATAGTATAAGTATGCGAATTGGGACACAGCAAAAGTGTTTTACCTCATTTACGATATGTATTTCATAAAATAACATTGCTTCATGATATACAGTATATGCTGCGCGCCTCAACGAGTCTAACGTTAAGCTGTGTCGACGCGGATGTCACTTTTAACAGGGAAACACCACAAGTACGTGTTTTACCTCATTTAAAATATGTATTTTATAAAATACTAATATTTAAATGCTGTGTGATCCTAAACGTGCCTAAATGTTTCTCACAGATCTGGACTGCTATGCAGTGCAGAGGGGGAGGTCGCTTTTAAAAATGAAACACTAGAAGTAAGTGCTTTACCAAATTTAAAATATGTATTTTATAACATAATTTTAATTTATAACGATATTTGTGTGTTGTGCGGTCTAGGGCTGGACCAGAATATTCGATTATTCGAATATTCGTTCGGTGGGTTGGCATTCGATTTAAAATTTTGAGATTCAAATGGTAGCATACATATCAAGTTCATGGTGCAATCAACATATCAAAAAGCCCAATGTTACTTCTGTGGTGAAATACTCTATATAAAACAAACAGTTTTATAGCTCTAAAATCTGATTGCATAAGCTACGCCACGTCTTGGTTTTTTGTGCCACATCTCCTGCCAAACTCCTCCTGATTGTGTTGGCATCTCCTTTTGCGTGTGTCCATGTGTTTAATCCGGTCCTGACTTGTAAATACTAATCTACCAACCAAATTACCATCATTACAGCTTCCACTATAACATGTCATCTCTCTCTCAACCTCTTTGATTTGAACATATCAGCGCTGCAAGTGTCATTGCCTCTGATCAGACCACCCCGATACTGCCTTCCTGTAAGACGCCCATCAAAACCCAGAGAAGCTCAAGGCATCAACCCCCATGGCAGCTGAGACAAGGAGTTAGACACAATTAAAGCCTAAAGAAACCAAGAACCGCAGAAGACTTGTCTTGTGTGACTTGTTTGTCCAGTTGAAGTGTCTAGAGCTCCAGTTTGTCATCATGAGAAAGCGGCCCTCACTTCAAACGCTTTCTCTTGATGTACACAACAGCTGGAGTTTAACAATGCGGTTCTCGTGAACGATTCTGTAACAATGATGGCTTCATCATTTCTGCCCATGTTTTACAAGTCGATGTGGTTTGTGTTAAACAACTGCTGAGACGGTTGAAAATTCAGCCGTTGAAGGTCATTAAGAACAAAAATTGTGGAACAATGGATGAAGTTTAAAAAAAATGAGTCTATTGTACTCTCACTGGAGAAACGCATCAATTTCCAACTCTGATTCATGCACAAAATTAGTCAAACTTTGAATCAACACATAAAAATCCAGACAACATCGACCATAATTACCCATTTAACGGTGAGTCTTTCATCTTTGTGTTTTATATAAACTTTGAACAGGTTTCCTTTCTAATCTACTTCCTCAAAGTAAATGTTCTGTGCAATATTAAGTGCTGGAAGAATAAGCCTAAAACTGAGAAATTAGTTCATATTTTTGCACTAGTGGGTTTTTTAAATGGTTTTTTGGTTAAATGCCTGAAATAAAGTCTACATTTAATAAAATCAAATGATTTGTCATATGCAAAGTTCCGATCTAAATCAAATGATTCACAAACCCGTTTTGAAGTTCCAATCTAAATCAAATGACTCAATAACCAATGTCCTAATTTGAATCAGAAGATTTACGAACCTGCTTTGATGTAAATAAAGTGATTTGCGATGCACGCTCCAAAATTCCCAATCTGAATCAAATGATTCACGATAGGCTTTGCAAAGTTCTAATCTAAATCAAATGATTCACAAACTAGCTTTGAAGTACTGTTGTAAAGGAACCGTATGTAAGAAATTTATTTCAGTTAATCATAAAATGGCCCTGACATGTCACTAGACATTAAGAAATCATGTTCATTTCAAATACTTAAATCACTGACAAAAGTGGTCCGGCCAGGATATTGTCATTTAAATGTAAAAGTTGCAGCCCACAACTGATGTTATTGTTGTCATTTTGTGTTTTGGTCTGAGGCGCCACCCTCCAGCTATCTACTAATCACGAAGTCAGTAGAGTTTCGTCATCCGGGTTGCCAGCTCTGTTACAGCAGCAGCTACGAACGTGTCGGATAAAACATGTATAACGTTACGAAACCTAAAAGACCTCATTATGAATCCGAAATACGTCGTGACAAAGTCCGAAATAACACAAGGATTTGTATAGGAGATGCCTTTGAAAGATGGAGATGGCTGAAAACGCATAAGAATTTGAAGACAGACGCCAACGTTGCTAATTTTCTCCTGGACAGGTAAGATTCATCTATGTTTGGCTAACTTTGCTTCCGTACACAGTGGATTTTCCACAGTCACCCTTGCTAAATGCGTTCATAAAAAGCTTTATATCGCACCACTAGCAGGGTATGAAATCAATCTATGTTCCAAATGAAATGTATTACAGTACATCTTTACGAAATATTTGGCTAATCGCCATTAGTAAATTTTTGCGGTACATAATTACTTCGCAAAACATCTCTCGTGAAGCATAAACATAATTAACAGAAGAAAAAAATTACTGTGTAGGACTCGTCACTTGCCATTGGAAGCTCCTTGTAGCAGCCTACGTTCCTGCTGGATCCTGCAGCTTAGATGGCAACCTCGAGTTGGGGTTGAAAGTGATTGCAGTACCAGTTTTGGCCACAATCCTACATATGGTTCCTTTAAATCAAATGACTCGATAATGGCTCTAAAGTCCTGATTTTAATCAAAAGATTCGCAAACTTGTCTTTTAATGTAAATCAAATAATTTGCAATACACTTTCCGAAGTCCTGATCTGAATCAAATGATTTGCAAATCCACACAGAAGTCCAGATCTGAATCAAATGATTTGCAAATCCACACAGAAGTCCCGATCTGAATCAAATGATTCACGATCTGCACTCGGAAATTTCGGTCTGAATCAAATGATGAATCACACGATCTGTGCTCCAAAGTTTTGAACTAAATCAAATGATTCGAAATCCAGGATCCATCCCAAACTGAATAATGATTCACGAACCATCATTTCAGATCGTGCCTTCAGAGCGCGGATCTCGAATCACTCAATTCACAAAATGATTCGACAGACCGCAAGTTCTGATCTGACTCAAAAGATTCATGAATCCGCTCTGAAGTTCCAATCTAAATAAAACGATTCACAATCCAGGCTCTGTCCTGATCTGAATAATGATTTGTGAACCATCATTTCAGATCAGGACTTCAGAGCGCGGATTCTGAATCATTTAATTCGTGAAATGATTTGAACAGCCCGCAAGTTCCGATCTGACTCCAAAAAAATCATAAACTCGCTCCGAAGTTCCAATCTAAATCAAATGATTTGCAATACTCGCAGAGCTAATGGGTTTTTGATTAAATGCCTAAAATAAAGTCTGTATTTAATACAAGGTCATCATGTATTCATGTTTTATTCTAAAACATAAAATACATCAATAATATATAATGTCTTGAAAAAGGAAAAGTGTCTAAATGAGATTCTACATATACTCACAAGTCCCTTTCACAGCTTTGTTGTGTTTATAATCACACTCTTGCAAACTTCACAACTTGTAGATTTTAAAAAAGGATTTAAATATTTGTCAGAAGCTTAGTTGTGCAACTTTGTTTATAGCCTAACTTTAGCTTTTTACATCTGGAAATTGTATTTAAGGCTTCAAAATTCATAAAAGTTGTTTATTTGTGAAGACTGTGAGGCTGAACAAAACATTTAGCAATCATAAACTGGAGGGTGATGATGGCTTCATACTATAATCCATGTGGCTTCAAAAACAATTTATTCAATCAGAATTTAGTCACAGTTTTGCATCAAAGTGGAACATACCAGAATTTTGCCATTGGGTTTGTCCTGTCGAGCCAGACTGACCCCCATCCACTCGTCGTTCCTGTCGCCTTGACACGTCTTCCCACAGGACTCCCTCTGCTTATTTCCTAGAGTACATAATGAGAACGTTACTGTAGCCAGCATAAAGACAAACATCTCTGTCTGCAATGAGAAACACAATAAAACCACTCTGAGACCAGACAGCCTGAAACAAAAGTCAGACAGTCAATGTTTGAGACTGTTTAACATGCTTGAATACAGACAATACTGCTTTGTGTTAGTAAGATGAGTACACAAAATATTTGAAATGTAAAACTCATGTGTAAATGCAAATATATAAAAGCGTATGAACTTATTCCAAAGTTCACAATGCTGATGGGCAACTGCTCTACTTGGACAATCTAGAGGTCTAGAAGCTCTATTTTCATTTCTATCGGCCAAATCCACTTCCAATCCCACAATGTAGTAGTAAAATGGTGCGAGCAACCTCCTAAACACAGGTTAATGAACATTCTGTTCAAAAGTTTACATTCCTTGCTTTTCTGTAATCTTCTGTAATAGTTGCATATGAGTCCCTCAGTTGTCAAAAGTGTGAAAAGATGGATCTCAAAGTCAAACAGTCATTGTTGGAAAGGGTTCAAATACACAAAAATGCTGAAACACCGAAGAATTTGTAGGAAATGAGGGATTTTTCTGAAGAATAGCAGTATTAGGAATCAAGCGTGTGTAAACTTTTGAACAGGGTCATTTTTATAAATTCAACGATTGTTTTTCTCTTGTAGACTATATGTAAATGTATGTGAAATACCTTATTCAGGTCAGTACTAAATAAAATAACATGCATTTTGAACAATCCCTCTTATTTTGGCAATATAATTAAAACATTTAGCAGATTTTGCAAGGTGTATGTAAACTTTTGACTTCAACTGTATTTATTTATGATTTAACACTGTATGAGCAGCAATGGCTACATGCATGGCAAAATCATCAGTATTATGATTGCAATATCATTTCAATACTTTCTACAGAAGACAACAGTGTCTTTCAGCTCATTTGAGTTCAACTATACATCAGCTCTACAGAAGATTGTAGTGAAATGCACCAAGGCTGCGTTTCCCAAAAGCATTGTAAAACTAAGTAGACTGTCATTTCGGGAAACCTAGACCATTCTGTTTACTAAAATGCAATACATTAAAAAAAAAAAAATCTCAAAGCAAAGTTTTGGATTACAAATGGCTAACACTGGTGACACCGGAAAATATAAACAATCAGATATCAGCTTCTTGAATCAGACATGAACTATTTTGGAGGTATTCTATTGTCTATTTTGGGTATTTAACTGTACAAAAATGAAGGATTTACGACCAATGCGTGTTATTCCTGCAGGGAGTTTATCTAAGCATAAGGGTCGGCTTTAATGTTTATCTATGAGCGTTGAGCTACAGCGGCCCTGTGAGGGGCAAACTGTGATCGTCCACAGGAAAATGAGTGATGGCTCCCGGGACAGTGGCTGTTTTCTTTGGCTCTGGTTCTTTTCTCCTCCTTCTCAGTGGACTGACAGCATCAGTGCGGAGACTTGGAGACTTAAGACTGCATAATGCCCAAATGAACTGGGGTTCCTGTTTTACTCCCACCAAGTTTTGACTGAATGAATCAATGCTAAATGAACCAACAGCAGGACAAGCACTAACCAGGATAAACTAGCTTGAAAATTAATTTTTAGCAGCTATTACATGAATTCTGCCAGGAAACAACCTTTTAACTTCTAACCAGCAGCTTGTCAAAAGTAGGACAAATGGTTCTAATCACGTCTTGTTCGGAGTGTTTGATGTTAATGCTTTTGCCCCCAAAGCTGCGAAGCATCCAAAGCATACAAAGACAAGCGCCAGATCTCAAGTTAGGAGGGAAACACAAACTGTCAAAAACCAAGATGAAGTTTGCTTGGGATACGGACGAAACATTATTTTCGGCAATTAGCAGCGGCGCCCCATCCAAAAAACACTACGCATTGAACACAGATAGATTTCACGGGGTCAAGAATGCAGGGTAACCACGAAAAGAATTCCCTTCTTAAAAATCTTGGCCGTCACTTCAAATAAGGCGGCGCGAGGAATGCTCCTCAGACTATAAACATCTCATCAAATCAGCGACCCCGGATCCCTCCCGGCCATCAGCGTAACAGTCGAGTTTGTTTTCACATCTGTATGGGCCCTGAGTGGCGTGTTCTTCTGGTTGTGAACCGCTCAGCGAGGGGATGAGAAGTAGGATGAGCGTGTAGTGAGTAAGCGTGAAGCCGAAGTGTGTTGGTCGGTTAACGGATAACTGAAAGAAAACAAATGTGCATGCTACTTTGATCATGAAGGTCAACAGTAAATGTGGTAAAAGATTTGTCAGGTTAGGATCGTTTTAAAACTGTTGGACCAAATCAGCTCAACGATAACATTTCAGTCCAATAG
Source organism: Garra rufa (assembly GCF_049309525.1). Taxonomy (NCBI): domain Eukaryota; kingdom Metazoa; phylum Chordata; class Actinopteri; order Cypriniformes; family Cyprinidae; genus Garra; species Garra rufa. Next base: position 7,057,403 of record NC_133362.1, on the reverse strand, counting down.
ATGGCAATAGCTTGTTACTTGGCTTGCAACACACAAACCATTGTAATTTTATCCAATTTCTGTACAATTTGCACTGTTGTACGAATGGTAATCAACTTAGGCTCACTGGAAAACATGCCTTTTCCTTAATTTTTGCTCCAAAAATGTACCTATGCATACAATTCAATGCTGTTTCGAGTTGAAATGAAACTAGTGGTAGTAAAACGTAAACTTCTTTTATTCCTTTCTACACAAATTGATTACAGAGGCAGATTATTGATAAATAAATACTATATTAAGACACTTTTACCAAAGTATTATAAACTAATATATGCTGATGTTTTTAATCGCACAAACATCTCCATATGCATGTCTTTTCTAAAAGTAAACTTGCTCATAAGCTCACCCAGTACAGCACTGTACTTAAAATGGGAAGTGCTTGTGTACGAGTCACCTAAAACACAAGTCAAAAAGGGCTTAAAGCCTAATAGAAGCATGCTAAAATGGCATGTTTGCAACAGCAAATGGCTCTTCATCTCATGTTTGCTTTTGTCAACACTATCGGTTAGGTTTTGTGTTGGTGGCATTTCATTTCCAAACTGTTGTGATGCAAACAAACAATCAACGTAAGAAAATATTGCCAAATTCACATTTGCTGGATATAGCTGAATGCACTTTTAAAGGCACTCACTGGACATTTTAATTCTTCGTTCATTTTTACTCCAGAAATGTACCTATACATACAATTCACTGCAGTTTCCAGCTGAAATGAACACTAGTGGTAGTAAAACACCAACTACTTTTATTCCTTTCCATAAAAATGATGATTACAGAGGCAGATTATCGAAAAAATAAAGACTTATTTTGGGCTGTTCCTTTCGCAATACTATGTTGTGCACTTTTAGCATTGTGCATAATTTGTAAACTAATACATTTTGATGATTTTATCACACAAACAGCTCCATATGCATGTCTTCTAAAAGTAAACTTGCTCATTTGCTCACTCGGTACAGCATTTCACTTGAGATGTGAGGTGCTTGTGTGTCACTTAAAACACAAGTCAAAAAGAGCTCAAAGCATGATAGAAGCATGCTAAAATGGCATGTTTGCAACAGCAAATGGCTTTCATGTCATGTTTGCTTTTGTTAACACTATTGGTTACAAACAATCAACATAAGAAAACATTGCCCAATTGATATTTGTTCAAAATAACTAAATGCACTTCTAAAGGCACTCACTGGACATTTTACTTCTTCCTTCATTTTTGCTTCAGAAATTTACCTGTACATACAATTCACTGCAGTTTTCAGTTGAAATGAAAATAGTGGTAGTAAAACACAAACTACTTTTGTTCCTTTCCACACAAATTATGATTACAGAGGAAGATTATCAAAAATAAAGACTTTTGGCAGTTCCTTGCACAATACTATGTTAAGACACTTTTACTATACTACATGATTCATAAACTAATACATTTTGATGTTTTTTTTTAATCCAGAAACATCTCCATAGTTTCTTTTTTGCACAATACTATGTTTAGACACTTTTACCATAGTACATGATTTATAAACTAATACATTTAGATGTTTTTATCACACAAACAGCTCCATATGCATGTCTTTTCTAAAAGTAAACTTGCTCATTAGCTCACCCGGTACAGCATTGCGCTCGAGATGTAAAGTGCTTGTGTATAACTCACTTAAAACACAAGTCAAAAATCTTCATAAAAGAGCTCGAAGCCTGATAGAAGCATGCTAAAATGGCATGGTAGCAACACAGCACAAATGTGTTTTTATTGCATGTAGGCTTACGTTAACACTATCGGTTAGTTTTAGAATAGGTTACATTTCTGAACTGATGTGATGCGTACAGCAATCAACGTAATAAAACATTGCCAAAATCAAGCTTTTAGAGCCACTTACTTGACAACATGAGCACAAAACATCATTTTGCAGAAATGTTGCCACAGGCATGTTTTCCTAATGAGCCTGAGTTTAATATAAGTATATTTATAATACACACTTCTCTCATCTTACATGCCAGTTCTTCCACTAAACTCATTGCAATTGCTTTGCTTTTTTCTTGAGGAACAAATGCAATGCTGCCTTGGAAATTGGTCATAGTGTTGGCATGAAATTGCACCTATGATGAATGGAGTCTAGGTAGTCAGCTCACTAGAGTTTTGGAACAGATCTATTCTTATATTAGGCTATAAAACATCCTTCAGTACCCTCATCCCACAGACAATCAACTGGCTTTGTTACTCTAAATAAATCGTAATTGCTCATCCTGAATATGGCTTTGAATGGGCTCTGTGTTGCTTAGAAGGAAATTGCATAATTACTGTATTTGACGAAGCTAAAAGACATATTAGAAAGTGGAAAATTACCTCCCGTAACAACCGAGGACAATGCATTTCACTTCAAGTAATAAACTTCAATGAATGGCGTAAACATAGAAGAAAGGATCTGCAGTACACAGCTAAAGAGTTGCTCAAAACATGCTTGCAATTATCAAGATCAAGAGCATTTCGTAACCGATAAATAGTTTTGTGTCTGCAAGCGGATGAGTAAATGTCTAGTCATGGTACTCCGATATCATCTGACCCCGTCCACAAGAGTCACTAAACATTCTTCATAAATTGACAACAGAAGGAAGGTTTAAAGAACTAGTTCACTAAAATGGACAAATTCTGCCATAATTTACTCACCCCAATTCAGAACTTTCCTTCTACCATGGAACATAAAATGACATTTAGCTGAATGTTCTTGATCCACAAAAGAAAAAAGGTCATGGTCCAGTCAAAGGAATAGTTTGCACGAAAATGAAAACTTGCTGAAAATGTGCTCATCCTCAGGCCATCCAAGATGTAAGTTTGTTTCTTCATCTGATCAGATTTGGAGAAACGTAGCATTACATGACTTGCCCACCAAAGGATCCTCTGCAGTGAATGGGTGCTGATACTTGTGGATTATTGTGCTGATAAAAACATCACAATAATCCACAAGAAACCCACACCACTTCAGTCCATCAGTTAACATCTTGTGAAGCCAAAAGATCTGTGTTTGTATTGCATTTTAACTTCCATAATCCATAACACTTCCTCTAGTGAAAATGTCGATCACCTATTGTCGTCTCACATCAAAATCCACCTACATATTTGTTTAGAGCTGTTTTGTACTATTTGTGCTTGTAAACAGTACTTGATTTGTGCATATTTCTCTCCTGATTGAGACAAAACAACTATTTCACTAGAGAAAGTAATATTTTGGATAGAGGATTCATATGGTTTAAAGTTAAAATGTCTAAAAGATGGGTTTATTTCTTACAAACACACAGCTTTTGGCTTCGCAAGATGTTCACTGATGGACTGGAGTGGTGTTGATCATTTGTGGATTAATGTGATGTTTTTTCAGCTGTTTGGACTCTCATTCTGATGGCACCCATTCACTACAGAAGATCCATTGGTGAGCAAGTGATGTAATGCTACATGTCTCCAAATGTGATGAAGAAATAATCTCATCTACATCTTAAATTACTCCATTTTAAGCAAATTTTCATTTATTGGGTGAACTATTTCTTTCACAGCACCGAGAAACGGACAATAGTTCATTCATATCAGTAGCAATTTTTCTCAAGGGAGGCCCCTGTGGGGTCGTATCCCATGTAATTCATGTAAGCTCAAAGCTGGGGCCCCAGAACATGCCTTGTTTGCTCATGTGTGTCCTGTCAGTAAGACACAGCACAAGCTGGAGCGTGCGCATTAAAGCCACATAAACCACTCTCATCTATTCACCACAAGAAAAGAGCTTCAAGAGATTTCTACACATTTGTTCCTTGGCACGGCCGCTCGGAAAATATTAGCCAAACCATTCATCACTTCTATCAAAATATAACAGGAGCCAGACTAGAGACATTTGATTTGAGACAACTGATTTCACACTGTAATATTAATAATGTTAAAAAATAATAATAACAATGAGATTGTCAGCTGTCTATCACATAAACAAGCTCATAGTATGATGTATGTTTCACAAGAAAAAGTGTAAATCAACCTGCTATCTATCAGCACTGAAAATGAGTGTTAGTATAACAAGGGAAAGTGAGTTCAGTCCTCAGACGAGAAAGAACGACGGCGCGTAAGTGTCTACTTTAATACTATTTCACTAGGCGGTCGTTACTTAGAGTTGCTGCTAAAAGCACTTTGTCGTTTCTGTTTAATTACTTATTCCTAAGTATTAATTTTAAGCCGCTGTTCTCTTAAGCACTCTGTAGTTTCTATTCACTTATTCGTTAATATTAAATTTGAGCTGCTTCTAAAACGCACTCTGTAGTTTCTATTTACTTATTGGTTAATATTAAATTTGAGCTGCTTCTAAAACGCACTCTGTAGTTTCTATTTACTTATTGGTTAATATTAAATTTGAGCTGCTTCTAAAACGCACTCTGTAGTTTCTATTTACTTATTGGTTAATATTAAATTTGAGCTGCTTCTAAAACGCACTCTGTAGTTTCTATTTACTTATTGGTTAATATTAAATTTGAGCTGCTTCTAAAACGCACTCTGTAGTTTCTATTTACTTATTGGTTAATATTAATTTTGAGCTGCTTCTAAAACGCACTCTGTAGTTTCTATTTACTTATTGGTTAATATTAAATTTGAGCTGCTTCTAAAACGCACTCTGTAGTTTCTATTTACTTATTGGTTAATATTAAATTTGAGCTGCTTCTAAAACGCACTCTGTAGTTTCTATTCACTTATTCGTTAATATTAATTTTGAGCTGCTTCTTAAAGTACTCTGTTGTTCTATTTAATTATTCGTTTGTTTTATTTACATCTATTCACTGTTAGAAAAGGAGTGTTCTTCTGTTATTTGTCCTGCGATTGTTTTTGCTTTAAATTCTAGTTTTTATTGCAATCATTAAAATTGATAACTGAGCGTACGGCCAAGGGAAGCTTTTGTTTTTGTCATATCGTTCCCTTCTGGAGCTATTACAAGTGCGAAGCTGTTGCTTTTTGAGTTTCGATTGAGCCATTTTGCGTGCGGGCGAGACATTCGCGGCTCACTGAGCCTAGGAGGCGTCCCTAGCTTTTATCATTGAAGCACTGTTTGGTTGTCTATTTAACTGCGTCAGAACAGCTGACGCTGAAGCGTCAGCGGAAGCGTTCAGCCTCCTCGCGTGAAGACCGACGAGAGTAAAGACTGCGACTTTTCCTGCGCGACTTCTCCGAGCAACGACACCGACAACGCACTTAAGTACTCCTCTCCTTTATTTCACTCTTCTTTCTGTCCTCCTCTATCATGTGTTTCCAACTCATTCCGGTGGTCTCTTCACACCGCACTAATATCACACGCACACGTCGACGCAATATTTCTAACCTGCGTCCTATCGACACTTCTTCCACTGAACCTTTCTCTTTCACGGTTGGACTCTGGAACTGTCAATCAGCTGTCAACAAATCTGACTTCATTTCAGCATTTTCTGTGCAATCTGGTTTGAGCATTCTAGGCTTGACTGAGACCTGGATTCGTCCAGAAGACTCTGCAACCCCAGCTGCTCTTTCTAATAACTTTTCCTTCTCTCACACCCCTCGTCAGACTGGAAGGGGTGGGGGGACGGGACTTCTTATTTCTAACAACTGGAAATACTCAACCCATTCTCCTCTATGCAATTATAGTTCATTTGAATCTCATACAATCACTGTAACATCTCCTATCGAACTCCACATTGTGGTAATCTACCGCCCTCCTACTCAACTTGGCATCTTCTTAGAAGAGCTGGATGGGCTGCTGTCCTCGTTTCCAGAGGATGGCAGCCCACTTCTAGTCTTTGGGGACCTCAACATTCACCTTGACAAACCCTATGCTGCTGACTTCAATTCACTTCTAGCTTCATTTGATCTACAACGTGTTATCACTACATGCACTCATAAATCTGGCAACCAACTTGATCTCATTTACATGCGAAATTGTATTTCAGACAATATTGTGGTCAAACCCCTACACATCTCTGACCACTTCTTCATTACATTTGACCTACATCTTGCTACTTGTGCACTCCCAACCCCTCTACCTGTTACTTTTAGAAGAAACCTACGCTCTCTCTCACACTCCCATCTTTCTTCTTTAGTATCCTCCTCCCTTCCCTCTCCTACTCACTTCTCATCCCTGGACACTAATGCAGCAACTGACACCTTATGCTCCACTATTACCTCCTGTCTAGATGCTATATGCCCTCTCTCCTCCAGGCCAGCACGATCTGCTCCGACAACCCCTTGGTTATCCGATGTTCTTCGTGAGCATCGTTCCAAACTTAGGGCAGCTGAGAGAAAATGGCACAAATCTAAGGATCCATCCGACCTCAGTATGTATCGGTCTATGCTCTCATCTTTCGCTACCCAAGTACATACAGCCAAATCTTCATACTTCCACAACAGGATCAACAATTCCCCGGACGCACGCAACCTTTTCAAAACATTTAATACACTGCTTTGTCCCCCTCCACCACCTCCCACAACTTCTATAACAGCTGATGATTTCGCCACATTTTTTACAGACAAAACTACATCGATCAATAATAAGTTCTCAGCTCCACACATACAGGAACTAAAATTGACCACAATCACGGCTGGAACCCCCCACTTCTCCTTCTGTCCTTGCTCGGAGGCAGAAGTAACCAAACTTTTCCTCTCCAGCCATCCGACGACATGTCCTTTAGATCCTATCCCCTCACACCTTCTCCAAGCAATCTCCCCTACAATCCTACCGGCGCTCACACACATCATCAACACATCTCTTCTCACAGGCACTTTTCCCACTACATTTAAGCAGGCCCGGGTAACCCCACTGCTCAAAAAACCTACACTTAACTCCTCACTCATAGACAACTACAGACCTGTCTCCCTCCTTCCATTCATAGCAAAAACACTGGAACGGGCTGTTTTCAACCAGCTATCCTTATTCCTCTCACAGAACAATCCACTGGACTCTAACCAATCAGGGTTCAGAAGCGGCCATTCAACTGAGACTGCGCTACTGTCTGTCACTGAAGCCTTGCGGACGGCAAAAGCTGAGTCCAAATCATCGGTACTCATCTTGCTGGACCTATCTGCAGCTTTTGACACTGTGAATCACCAGATCCTCCTGTCCACCCTCTCAATGCTGGGTATTACAGGGACTTCACTTCGCTGGTTCAAATCCTACCTCTCTGGTAGGTCTTTCAGAGTGGCCTGGGGAGGCGAGGTATCCAAAACTCATCAACTGGTCACTGGGGTTCCTCAGGGTTCAGTTCTTGGACCTCTCCTCTTCTCCATATACACTACATCTCTGGGCCCCATCATACAGGCACATGGCTTCTCCTACCATTGCTATGCTGATGACACACAGCTCTATCTTTCTTTCAAACCAGACGATCCATCGGTAGCTGCACGGATCTCAGGTTGCCTAGCGGATATCTCTGCATGGATGAAGGAACACCATCTACAGCTCAATCTAGCAAAGACGGAACTCCTTATCTTTCCTGCCACTCCATCTCTACAGCATGACTTCTCCATCCAGTTAGGTTCATCAACAATTACCCCATCAACTTCAGCCAGAAATCTGGGTGTTATCTTTGACAACCAACTGACTTTTAAAGACCACATAGCTAAGACCGCTCGATCTTGCAGGTTTGCATTGTACAACATCAGAAAGATCAGGCCCTTCCTAACAGAGCATGCTACACAACTCCTCGTCCAGGCCCTGGTCATTTCCAGGCTGGACTACTGCAATGCTCTTTTAGCTGGTCTTCCAGCATGTACAATCAAGCCTCTACAAATGATTCAGAATGCAGCAGCACGACTGGTCTTCAACGAGCCCAAAAAGGCCCATGTTACACCTCTCTTCATATCCCTGCACTGGCTACCGGTTACAGCACGCATCAAATTCAAGACACTGATGCTGGCCTATAGGACAGCCACCGGATCATCACCTGCCTACCTCCATTCACTACTACACATCTACACTCCTTCCAGAAGACTGAGATCCTCTAGTGAAAGACGCCTCATTGTACCACCACAGAGAGGCATGAAATCACTGTCCAGAACATTCTCGTTCAACGTTCCTGCCTGGTGGAATGATCTTCCCACCCCTATCCGGAATGCAGACTCCTTAACAGCTTTCAAACGACTGCTGAAAACCCATCTTTTTCGACACTATCTGACTCAATAAAAAAAAAAAAAAAATAAAAAAAATATCCTCCCTTCTAGCCTGTTTTTCCTCTCTTTCTTGATCTTCTCCTTCTAGCCTGCACTCTTCTAACAACGCCTGATATATGGTATTTTTGAACACTTCCTATGTTGATCTGCCTCCTTAGGATGAATCACTTGTTGTATTCCCAATTGTAAGTCGCTTTGGATAAAAGCGTCGGCTAAATGAATAAATGTAAATGTAAATGTAAATGTTGTGCAAAAACAACAGGATAAGATAACATAATGGGAGTACTAGGGGCATAAATTTGAGCGCATCAAAATCGATATTTTTACAACACTAAGAAGGCTCGACACACCATGAAACTTTGCTCGAAGTATCGCCTGGGTCTCTACACATGAACTCGAGCATTGAGAACATTGTTTGTGTACACAGAGTTTACTAAAAAGAAAGGTTTTGAACAACTCACTTTCACTGTTTTGGGTTTCCGCTCGCAGCCGTCTTGCCAGTCAAGAAGTGTCGATCTCCGAATGCGAATGAATGGACTCCATAGGACGAAATATTAGGCTTATATGAGGCTCTTTTTACAACTAGAAGGTTAATATTGTTTTTCACTTGCGACAAAACAACGAATTAGCCGTGCATTTATACAGAAATATGCTTTAGGAGCTATCCATCCTCGCATTCGGAAATCGACACTTCTTGACTGGCAAGACGGCCGCGAGCGGAAACTCAAACAGTGAAAGTGAGTTGTTCAAAAACTTTCTTTTTAGTAAACTCTGTGTACACAATGTTCTCAATGCTCGAGTTCATGTGTAGAGACCCAGGCGATACTTCAAGCAAAGTTTCATGGTGTGTCGAGCCTTCTTAGTGTTGTAAAAATATCGATTTTGATGCACTCAAAGTTATGCCCCTAGAACTCCCGTTCACCGGCCATTGACCACAGAAAACACGGTCAAATCTCAAAAACAGCTCGTTTGTCGTAATTATGCTTTTAGATATAAGTTTGTCTTGTTTACGGTAAAAAAAAACAGCCCAGATTGCATTTTGGCAATAGTTATCCTTTAAAAGTGACCAAAACAAGGCTGCTGAAACATTCGTCCAGGCAGGTTTTTTTAAATATTTACCTGTCCAAATTCCATGTTTAACTTCAAGAGCAATTTCAGTGCTACAGGGTTTGGGTTAAACTACCCATGCAAAACAGTTCTGCTCTTTTACCAGCTAATTTGTCTGTGCAGATGGCATCTTCTAGCTGTTTTACACTTGTGAAAAACAAGCACATCTGACACTCACACAGGATATATTAATAATAATTAAACACGCTTCCACTTCCCTTTTCAAAAATTCAAAAACATTTAGACATGTTTAGACATCTTTAAAACATGTTCCTCAGACACATTCTACAAGATTCGACAAAATGTATGAATTAAGAAGTCAAATTTATTTGTTACAGTACACATTGTTTCAAAGCAGCTTTACAAAAAATTATGAAGGTTAACATTTATAAGATCTTCATGACTTTTATTTGTTAATTTAGCAGATTAGAACTAGGTGATGATATAGTTTACATTTTGAGACGCTGCAAGCAATAAAGTCATTAAGACTTGCTTGGGATCATGCAAATTGAATTTTATTTTTTTATTAGGTACTGACCTAAATAAGATATTTCACATAAAAAATGTTTACATATAGTCCACAAGAGAAAATAATTGTTGAATTTATAAAAAAAATGACATACACTTGATTCATAATACTGTGTTATTACCAGAATGATTCACTTTTTCATTTGGTAATAGTTGTTCATGAGTCCCTTGTTTGTCCAGAACAGTTAAACTGCCTGCTGTTCTTCAGAAAAACTAAATTGTGTATTTTAAACCCTTTTCTATCAACGACTGTATGATTTTGAGATCCATCTTTTCACACTGAGGACAACTGAGGGACTCATATGCAACTTTTACAGAAGGTTCAAACACTCACTGATGCTCCAGAAGGAAAAAATAATGCATTACGAACCAGGGGTGTAAACTTTTGAACAGAATGAAGATGTGTACATTTTTCTTATTTTGCCTAAATATAATTTATTTTCATTTAGTACTGCCCTTCAGAAGCTACAGAAGATACTACATGTTTCTCAGAAGACAAGATAAGTTAAATTTACCCTGATCTTTATATTCAAAAAGTTTACACCCCCCAGCTCTTACTGCATTGCGTTTCCTTCTGAAGCATCAGTGAGCTTTTGAACCTTCAGTAATAGTTGTATATGAGTCCCTCAGTTGTCCTCAGTGTGAAAAGATGGATCTCAAATCATACAGTCATTGATGGAAAGGGTTCAAATACACAAAAAAATATGAAACACCAATGAATCTGTGGGACCTAAAAGATTTTTCTGATGAACAGCAGGCAGTTTAGCAGTTTTAACGAAAAAACACAGCTGTGGATCATTCAGGTAACAACACAGTATTATGAAGCAAGTGTATGTAAACTTTTGAACAGGGTCGTTTTTATAAATTCAACTCTTATTTTCTCTTGTGGGCTATATATAAACATCTTTTATGTGAAATATCTTATTCAGGTCAGTACTAAATAAAAAATTACATGCATTTTGTATGATCCCTCTTATTTTGGTCCAATAATTAACATTTTACAGATTCTCCAAGGTGTATGCAAACTTTTGACCTCATCTGAATTCTGAATGCAGAAGCTAAAGGAATGTTAAAGCCAGAACTTCGAGGCTGAAAAACAATTTTTACCCACAGGCCATCAGGCATACTTTGTGTACACATATACATCCTTTTCATTGCACACATGCATACTTTTTTAATTGCAACAATATGCACTTTGCACATGCATGTCTTCCTTGTTTACATTGCACACTGTGCATTTTAGACATGCAATAATTTAGTCTCTTGCATGTTTTGCACTATAAATAATCCTGTAATGTACATATTGTGCCTTTTATTTTCATGTCCTTAACTTTTAGTAACTATAAGTTAGATGTAGTATATGTACACTCTGGATATTTGTGAGATACACACCTCTGCCGAGGTCCATCTCAGTGCAGCGCTGTTCTGGGTTATTCCGAATCCGGCACTTGTATACAGCTCCAGGTGAGTGAACTGAACTACTAAATGATGAGTTTGCTCTGGGAGCCCCAACCACAATCCTACAGACATTAGGAGGAAAAAAACATCACTGTACATAAATCACAACTACACACGCAACCAAATTTAAGCCATTTGGTCATTCTAAAATGGAAAACAATAGATATATTCATTGTAAATCTGTTTTTTCTTTGCAAGTGTCGGATGAATAATAGAGATGCCTAATAAGTGAATTTAGGCCTGGAGGTGGTTTTGCCTTGTCATACTGTCATGGTTTGGCTCTACAATTCAGTGATGCAAGAACTACATCATCTCCACTGAAGCAAAGGCAATGTTTTGGGCGCTGGCCAGCATTTCCCTTTAAACTTTAGGACAGCCCTTGGAAGAAAGGCCTAACATCTGTACGGTCACAAGAGATTAGACAAAAGTTGTCTGAAATGTAATGGCAAATGTTGGATTATGAAAGTGAGGGAAAACACTGTACTATTGTTAGCATAAATTGAGTAATGCTGAAGAATTGCATTTACATAATGCACTGCTTTAGATTAGATAACAAAACATCAAACCAAAAGGAGCTTCTTTTTCTTGTCCATTTTTTGATTTGATTTGATTAACTTTATTAATCCCACACTGGGGAAATTCCTTTGAAACAGCAGCAATTTATAAGACAACAATTAACAAGATCCATAGAATCAACAAAATAACAATATAACAATATAGACAATATAAAACTCTTTGTAAAACTATATTGCACATAATCTAAAAAATATTGCACATATTTGCTCAGTGATTTTTAATCCACCTTGTTTGAAATGTACTTTTAGTAGATTAAATGTGACCCTGAACCACAAAACCAGTCATAAGGGTCAATTTTTTTGAAATCGAGATTTATACATCATCTGAAAGCTGAATAAATATGCTTTCCATTGATGAATGGTTTGTTAGGACAATATTTAGATACAACCATTTAAAAATCTGAACTTAGGGTGCAAAAAAATCTAAATACTGAGAAAATCGCCTTTAAAGTTGTCCAAATGAAGTTCTTAGCAATGCATATTACTAATCAAAAATTACGTTTTGATATATTTGTGGTAGCAGATTTACAGAGAATCTTCATGGAAAGTAATCTTTACTTAACATCCTAATGATTTTTGGCATAAAAGAAAAATTTATCATTTTGACCCATTCAATGTATTGTTGGCTATTGCTACAAATATACCCGTGTTAAGACTGGGTTTGTGGTCCAGAGTCACATTTAGTTTGTTAGGACAATATTTAGATACAACTGTTTGAAAGTCTGGAATCTGAGGGTGTAGAAAAATCTAAATATTGAGAAAATCGCCTTTAAAGGTGTCCAAATGAAGTTCTTAGCAATGCATATTTCTAATATTAAGTTATTTTAAATGATTAAATATTAAGTTTTGATATATTTGCGGTAGCAAATTTACAGAATATCTTCATGGAACATGATCTTTACTTCATATCCTAATGATTTTTGGCATAAAAGAAAAACTGATAGTTTTGACCCATACAATGTATCGTTGGCTATATTGCTACAAACAGCAATAGGTTTTGTGGTCCAGTGTCAGAAATAGTTTCAAAATATATGAGACTTGGTTTGATATATGTGACCCTGGACCACAAAACCAGTCTTAAGTCGCTGGGGTATATTTGTAGCAATAGCCAAAAAATACAGTACATTGCATGGGTCAAAATTTTAGATTTTTCTTTTATGCCAAAAATCATTAGGAAATTAAGTAAAGATCATGTTCCATGAAGATTTTTTGTAAAATTCCTATTGTAAATATATCAAAATGTAATTTTTGATTTGTAAAATGCATTGTTAAGGACCTAATATGGACAACTTTAAAGGTGATTTTCTCAGTATTTTGATTTTTTTGCACCCTCAGATTCCTGATTTTCAAATAGATGTATCTCGGTCAAATATTATTCTATTCTAACAAACTATGCATCAATAGAAAGCTTATTTATTGAGCTTTCATATGATGTATAAATCTTGTGACTGGTTTTGTGGTCCAGGGTCACATATTATTATCTAACGCAATAATAAACATTTTCAATATGTCTTAATTGTATACAAATTATGTTTGGAGTCACAGTGACAATCTAACACTAAGATAAATCAAAACAAACAAAACATTTCACACAGAAAACAAATAATTCGTCGATGTTAGCGTTCACCATCGTTATTTATCATTTTATGACAGATTTAGCCTTTTTAAGACAAAATGTTTTAAAATGGATTTAAGTTATTTCAAATTTGACGTAACGTTACCGTTACTGCGCTAGCGGTGTCAACATAATAACATTTATGACTTTTAACAGGCGGTTAGGAGTCTTTTTAAGTATAGGTTACTGTAAATTACTGTTTTAATATTTATATATCGGTAAAAAGGTTTCAGCCAACACAAAAGTTCAATTACAAGTTAGCAAGCGCGAATATTTTACCTGAGATGCTCGATAAAAACTGACTTTTAACTTTACCTGAGGAGGTTACCTTGGCAACCGAAGAGCGCTCGAACGCTTTCAGTTAGAAAAGTGACGGCAAAATGTAAGTAACTAACTAATGATTATAAATAATTTATACATGATAAAACTTCAGTTTCATTTCTTATAAAGTCTTTAAGACAGTTGACCTTTGGCTTACTGTACCAGGGGCGCCAAAAGACAATTTGGGTTGAGCTAGACAAACCTCAACTGATTTAAGCGATCTAGAGAAGTTCCTTTGAAGACGCAAACCGCCCTTAAAATAATTTTCAGCATTATAAACTGACTGTTTATAAAATAAGTAAATGTTTATCCTCTCTCTTAACATGTACTCACCAGCGTGTGTTATCATGGAAGTGCTCCAGGACTGAATATCCAAAAAACGTCGCATCTGGTCCTCGGAACACCACTGGATGTTGTAAGTCAATATTGAAGGAATAAGCCAAAGGAACCAAACACAAACACACAAAAACATCCAAAGCGTTTCTTTTCCTTGTAGAAAGTTCCGTCATTCTGTCGCGCATCCTTATTGCTGATGAGAACTTTATAAAAGCTATTAAAACTGTCTATAGCGTTTCAGAAATAATTGAAAAAACTACATTTATACAACTACCCGACTTCCTTTTCTTAAAGTTGGGAATTAAACGCATGCAAACAGGGTTTGAGTCTGTGAATCGGAGGTTTGGGTCAGGATAGCGCGCTCATTGCACGGCTCTTCTCTTCTGCTGCTCAGTCTGTTGCGTCTCTGGAGTTTCTCTTGGCATTAAAGCGCTGGGTTCGAGCTGACGCGTGTGTTGTTGCGCACCAAGCATCACATTTCATATTACAGCAGCGCCGCGTCCACTGGCGACACCTACCGACAGCGCTCAGTACTGCAGGTCATTACTGGCTCACATTCTACTCATAAGTTTTACATACTTTGGCACTGGTTGGTCAATAGGCCTTAGAGTATTTAAAAGGATACACCCTTAAATTTGCTAATTTTTAAGAGCACATCTGAATACTGACACTAAAATTATTTATTGATTAAATATTAATGTGTTACATAACTACATTAATTTGATCCAAAGTACAGAAAAAACAGTAAAATTTAAATATTTGTAGTATTTTTACTTTTTAATGTTTTTAAAAAATCTTCTGCTCACCAAGCCTGCATTTATTTGATCCAAAGTACAGCAAAAACAGCACAACTTTGAAATATTTTTACCATAAAAAAAAAAAAAAACAGTTTTCTATTTGAATATATTTTAAAATTTAATTTAATCTTGTGATTTCAATGCTGAATTTTTAGCATAATTACTTCAGTCACATGATCCTTTAGAAATCATCCTAATATTCTAATTTGCTGCTCTACTATTTTAAAAACAGCTGAGGCTCAGGTTTCTTTGGTGAATAAAAAAAGTTTAGAAGAACAGCATTTATCTGAAATATAGATCGTTTGTAACATTATAAATGTCTTTATCATCACTTTTGATCAATTTAAAGCATCCTTGCTAAATAAAAGGTTTAATTTCTATAAATTTTATTAAAAAATATATACTGATTTCAAACTTTTGAATGGTATAGTGTATAATGTTACAAAAGCTTTTTGCACTCAACTGTTTTAAATATTGATAATAATAATAAAAAATGTTTTTTGACCAGCAAATCAGCATATTAGAATGATTTCTGAAGGATCATGTGACACTGAAAACTGGAGTAATGATGTTTAAAATTCAGCTC
Organism: Garra rufa; assembly: GCF_049309525.1. Classification (NCBI taxonomy): domain Eukaryota; kingdom Metazoa; phylum Chordata; class Actinopteri; order Cypriniformes; family Cyprinidae; genus Garra; species Garra rufa. The sequence goes on along the minus strand of NC_133362.1, from coordinate 7,041,904 downwards.
TGATCACAGAAATAAATTACATTTTAAAATATATTCAAATAGAAAGCAGTTATTTTAAAAAGTAAAAATATTTCACATTATTACTGCTTTTGCTTTACTTTGGAACAAAAAAAAGCAAGTTTGGTGAGCAGAAGAGATTTCTTTAAAAAGAATAAAAAATCTTACTGTTCAAAAACTTTTGACTGGTAGTGAAAATATAATGCAATTTTATCATTTTAATGCAAATTTGCTCATTTTCATATCCGAATAGAAGCATATCTGAATGCTGACACTAAAAAACAGTGATAATGTTTTTGGAGGTCCCTGTAAATATCAAGGTAAATGAATATGACAATTATTCAGTACCACAATATCCCTTGCACATTTACACATGGCCAACAGTGACTATATTAAAGTGTGAAGTGAAAGTTGATGCTGAACCTTGAAAGTTGATGTCTTGCCTGATAACTGCAACACACAGCAATGTTACAAGAGCTTCTGCATGCAAAGAAAAGATTATTTGAGTATGTAGTGTAAATAAAACTTTATTAGTTGTCTTAAAATGCCTCAAAGTGCCCTATGACAGAGATTTATAGCTTTTTTTTTCCCAACAATGATTATTTACAATATGAAGCATGGTTCTAATTAGTCAGTTTCCCCCGAAAATACAGTATTAAGTTACAAAAACAGACCAAAAAAACAGTAAACAATCAGCATACTATGAGCCTGTGTCTTTATATCGTACATGTGCTGTGCAGATAATTAAAGGATAATTTCATCTTTACTTAAAACAGAGAAAAAGAAGAATACAAACTAAATAATTCAGAGAAACTTAAACTTACAATCGAACTTATTGCACAAGTCTTTAAATCATATAAACGCAGCTTTAAAAAATAACCGTCTACCCTAAAAAAGAAAAAAGAAAAAGAGAAAGCAAGAAAAATCCATGTAATAAATTATCTCTGGCAAGCTACAAATTTAAGAATATTCTCAATTTCTTAATTGAACCAAGTTCCCTTGTACCAGTAACCGTACACACACACACACACACACACACACACACACACACACACACACACACACACACACACACACACACACACACACACACACACACACACACACACACACACAAGTAGAGCAGGCTCTTTCATGTCAGTAGCATCTCTCAGCAGCAGCAGCAGAAGAAGAAGAAGAGTCTGTCGTTCGGTCAGGTAGGTTCAGGCACGGTTCTGGTTCCACCTTACCGTAGCCAAGGCTGTAAAACACACAGATGGGGAACAGAAGCCCGGTTACTTCAACTAGAGCTGCAGGCACATGCATTAAAAGCAGCAGCCAAAAACAACAGCAACTGCATTTCACATGACGACATCTAAATAAATATGTGACAGCTCATTGGCTAGATTTTTTAAGGAAATGTTTCAACGCTTGGGTGTTGTTATGTTGTTGCTAAGAAGTTTGAGAGATCTTTAGCATGTTGGTATACGGTTACTATAAATTTTGAGGCTTTTAGTTCATCTATATAACTTTTAATAGATATACACTACCAGTCAAAAGTTTTTGAACTGTAAGATTTTTTCATGTTTTTTAAAGGATTCTCTTCTGCTCACCAAGCCTGCATTTATTTGATCTAAAATACAGTAATATTGTGAAATATTTTTACTATTTAAAAGAACTGCTTATTATTTTAATATATTTTAAAATGTATTTTTTTCCTTTGATCAAAGCTTAATTTTCAGCATAATTACTCCCGTTTTCAGTGTTGCATGATCCTTCAGAAATCATTCTAATATTCTGATTTGCTGTTCAAAAAACATTTATTATTATTATCATCAATATTTAAAAAAGTACAACCAAAGACCAGCATTTATCTGACATAAGCTTTTTTAACATTATACACTATACCATTCAAAAGCGAGTTTTTAGATTTTTTTTTTTTGGAAAGAAATAATAGAAATGAATACTTTCATTTAGCAAGGATGCTTTAAATTGATCAAAAGTGATGATAAAGACATTTATAATGTTACAAAAGATTTCTATTTCTGACAAATGCTGTTCATCTGAACTTTCTATTCATCAAAGAAACCTGAAAAAATATACTCAGCTCTTTTTAACATAATATTGATAAAAAATATTTTTGAGCAGCAAATCAGAATATTAGAATGATTTCTGAAGGATCATGTGACTGGAGTAATGTTGTTAAAAGTACAGCTTCGAAATCACAGGAATGAATTACATTTTAAAATATATTCAAAAAGAAAGCAGTTATTTTAAAAAGTAAAAATATTTCAAAATTTTACTGTTTTTGCTGTACTTTGGATTAAATGAATGCAGGCTTGGTGAGCAGAAAACACCTTTTTAAAGAGCATTAAAAATCTTAAACCTTTGACTGGTAGTGTACAGTCGTGGCCAAAAGTTTTGAGAATGACAAATATTAGTTTTCACAAAGTTTGCTGCTCAACTGCTTTTAGATCTTTGTTTCAGTTGTTTCTGTGATGTACTGAAATATAATTACAAGCACTTCATACGTTTCAAAGGCTTTTATCGACAATTACATGACATTTATGGAAAGAGTCAGTATTTGCAGTGTTGGCCCTTCTTGTTCAGGACCTCTGCAATTCGACTGGGCATGCTCTCAATCAACTTCTGGGCCAAATCCTGACTGATAGCAACCCATTCTTTCATAATCACTTCTTGGAGTTTGTCAGAATTAGAGGGTTTTTGTTTGTCCACCCGCCTCTTGAGGATTGACCACAAGTTCTCAATGGGATTAAGATCTGGGGAGTTTCCAGGCCATGGACCCAAAATGTCAAAATTTTGATCCCCGAGCCACTTAGTTATCACTTTTGCCTTATGGCACGGTGCTCCATCGTGCTGGAAAATGCATTGTTCTTCACCAAACTGTTGTTGGATTGTTGGAAGAAGTTGCTGTTGGAGGGTGTTTTTGTACCATTTTTTATTCGTGGCTGTGTTTTTGGGCTAAAACCCCACACATGAATGGTCTTAGGATGCTTTACTGTTGGCATGACACAGGACTGATGGTAGCGCTCACCTTTTCATTCTCCGGACAAGCCTTTTTCCAGATGCCCCAAACAATCAGAAAGAGGCTTCATCGGAGAATATGACTTTGCCCCAGTCCTCAGCGGTTCATTTGCCATACTTTTTGCAGAAGATCAATCTGTCCCTGATGGTTTTTTTTTTTTTTTGGAGAGAAGTGGCTTCTTTGCCGCCCTTCTTGACACCAGGCCATCTTCCAAAAACTGTGCGTGCAGATGCGCTCACACCTGCCTGCTGCCATTCCTGAGCAAGCTCTGCACTGGTGGCACTCCGATCCCGCAGCTGAATCCTCTTTAGGAGACGATCCTGGCGCTTGCTGGACTTTCTTGGACGCCCTGAAGCCTTCTTAACAAGATGAACCTCTTTCCTTGAAGTTCTTGATGATCCTATAAATTGTTGATTTAGGTGCAATCTTAGTAGCCACAATATCCTTGCCTTTGAAGCCATTTTTATGCAACGCAATGATGGCTGCACGCGTTTCTTTGCAGGTCACCATGGTTAACAATGGAAGAGCAATGATTTCAAGCATCACCCACCTTTTAACATGTCAAGTCTGCCATTCTAACGCAATCAGCCTGATATAATGATCTCCAGCCATGTGCTGGTCAACATTCTCACCTGAGTTAACAAGACGATTACTGAAATAATCTCAGCAGGTCCTTTAATGACAGCAATGAAATGCAGTGGAAAGTTTTTTCGGGATTAAGTTAATTTTCATGGCAAAGAAGGACTATGCAATTCATCTGATCACTCTTCATAACATTCTGGAGTATATGCAAATTGCTATTATAAAAACTTAAGCAGCAACTTTTCCAATTTCCAATATTTATGTAATTCTCAAAACTTTTGGCCACGACTGTACATACAAAACAAAAAAACAAAAAAAACAAATAGCAAGTAGAAAATCTTGGTTCAAGGCTGTGATGTACAGTGCATAATGGTACAAAATATTTCTATTTTGAAAATATTTTGAGTATCAGTTTCCATATGAAATATGATATGGCACTATTATCAACATTGATAATAATCAGAAATGTTTCTTGAGCAGCAAATCAGCATATTCGACTGATTTAAAAACATTTTAAAAAAATCTGTAAACGGTAAACGCTATTGGCTATCAAATTCACAGAACTGTGATTTCCTGAGTAAGGGATTTTACAAGAAGCAACTAAACCAATAGAGAAACTGAAATAAATGTCAGGAATTCAATTTCCTGATATAATGATACTATATCAATTTAATGGCGCACTGGGAAAGAAAACAGTGACCACACTGCAGAAACCTGATAATAAACCATAACGTATTTGATAAGAAACACACATGTGCTTCATTTAGCATCTGATCGACACATGAACTCCAGGCTAAACATCAATGCTTACATTTGGGATGCCTGTTTGAGCCAGTCTGTTAACATATGGAGAGTTACAGAGAATCTTTGAAGGCTACGCTTCAACTCACAGCTGCTTTTGCATACTAAAGACATGCTCACCATCACACGGGAATCCTCACGCTCCAGAACCTTCTGCGCCTGGTCCGGAGGAAACTTCAGCATGGATGTTATGACTTTGGCCATTGTCTGAACAAGATGCAATAGAAAAACGAGATGAAGCTGAAGTTAATTTAATGTCACAGTATGTTATTTACGAGAATGAAATGAAACTTAAAGGAACAGTTCACCAAAAAAATAATTTCTTCATACTCGGGTTGTAGACTCTATTTCACAGAACATGTGTAACCAAACAGTTGATGGTCCTTACTGGCTTCCATAGGGTGGAAAAATACTATGGAAGTCATTGGGGACCAGAGGCTTTAATTGATGACAGAATTTTCATTTTTAGGTGAACTGACCCTTTAAAATTATTACATTTGTTCATGAGTCATGTTCCCCAGTCATGTTCTCTTTATTTAAACAAGTGTCATATTATAGGTCAGAGTTAACAGTGCATGTACAGAGATGTTTTGACACTACTATACAGTCTGTTTTATGAAATACTGTGAATTTGACAGAAAACAGCCCTACACTTTTTTCTATATTTTTTACAATTTAATTTTGTAATTTGTATGATTAATTTTTATATCATATTGACTTTTTATTTGAATTTTAGTGTCAGTTTTATTCATTTTGTTGTGGTTTATTTTAATTCTTGTTTATATACAGACAAACTACCAGTCAAAAGTTTTTGAACATTAAACACATTTAAGGTTTTTTAAAGAAGACTCTTCTGCTCACCAAGCTTGCATTTATTTGATCCAAAGTACAGCAAAAACAATACAATATTTTTACTATTTAAAATACCCATTTTCTTTTTGAATATATTTTAAAATGTAATTTATTCCTTTGATTTACTTTTTTTTTTTTGGATTACTTTTTTTTACTCTTAAGAGTTTTAGTAATTTTAGTACTTACGCTTACTTAAACTTGTTTTCAGTTAGTATATAAGTCAGCTTTATTTCAATAAACAAAATTTTTTTTTAATAGTTTTAGTTAACAACAACAACAGAAAACAACGCTGCCAGCTATCTTTAGCAGAGCTGCTGCTCCGCGCTGTTCTGTGAGCAATTACATCTTGCAAAGACAAAACGCTCATTATCTGCAGCCTGCTGGGTAATCAGCTCTAGACAGATCTGCCAGAGCCCGTATGCGGTGCTAATCAGAACCAGCACGGCCGTTCACCCCGAACAACTCTTTTAAAATGGCAGGCGCTATTGGGTCATGTGATGAGAACGAGCCACCGGGTCGCCCGCCGGACATCCTCTCTGACAGTGAGGCCTGTTGTGATGTCATAAGGACCCGGACTGTTTATTAGCAACGAGAGGGAATCCCGCTGGCTTTGGGGTGGCGTTAAGCGGGCCGTTAATTAGTCCTGGCTAAACGGACGAGATTCGCTCATTAGGGTCCTGCTAAACGGACACGAAAATAATGCTGGTGGGAGTTTTCATGGGAATGAATTGTTTTACAAGCTTCCATCCGGACTCCCCATAACACTTATTTATGGCATCCTTCCTCTAAGAAAAAGCATTATTATGTGGTGGAAAAATGTGTATTGTGGGAAAGAATATGATAAAATGTACGTTGTACAACATGGAAACGTATAATTAAGTTAGCTTGAGAAAGCCAACCTACTGAAATGCTATTTAAACAACAGCAACTTCTTCTGAGACTAAATTTTTTGACTGTAACTCTACTCTACCCTAGCAACCGCATAGCAACACCTTAGCAACCACCCTGGGTACCCCAGCAATCGCATAGCAACACCCTAGCAACCACCCCGAGTACCTTATCAACCACATAGCAACACCCTAGCAACCCCGTAACAACCCCTTAGCAACCACCCCGGGTACCATAGCAACCGCATAACTCCTTAGCAACCACCCAGAGTACCCTACCAACCACATAGAAACACCCTAGCAACCACCCTGAGAACTTTAGCATCTATCCAACTTGAAGCTTTTAAAACTGCTTTAAACTTCAAACTATTTCAAAACCATCAAACAAAACTTGTCAAACCTTTATCTAAAAATCTATCTATCAAACTTCAAGCTTTAAAACTGGACTTCAGACTTTCTCAAGCCAACTTTAAAGTTTGTCTCAACGAACTTTTTATCTAGTTACTATTTTAAACATAACTGTTTATCAGTAAATGGGTCGTTCCGAAATTTTTAGTAGCAGACCTGGGTAGTAACTGATTACATGTAATCTGAATTACTCCAAAAAGTACTTGTCATTAGATTAAATTACATTTAAAAAAAACTCAGACTTAAGTTACTGTACCTTTTTATGGATTACATGATTACATACTAAACAATAGCAATACATTTTCATCTTTTAAAATATTCCTTTCTGAAATAGCCTACATACATAAGTTTTGTGGACATTCACACAAAGATCAGTCATTATTCAGGTGGCATTAACCACTGGATTTACAAAAAACATTTCAGGATGTTTCATCATTGCATCAACTACTGATAAACACATTTATTTGAATTAATACTCTGTATGTTATTTAACCATGTATTACTATATCTTTGGAAGGCTTTTGTCTTTCCAACACATTAAAATGCACAAAGCCACTTTTCTGTCATCTATTCCTCTTTCACTTTCACTTAATATATTTACTTGTCTTGAAGCACTCCTGAGATCTCAAAATCAATATTTTTATAATTAATTATCACATTTGCATGTTCATTGGTTTTTTGAATGTTCATTTGCTATAGTGACATGACTAGCAGGTAAACAAATGAAATAATTTTTT
>NC_133362.1:6919949-7034115 GCF_049309525.1 Garra rufa | reverse complement strand
ACTGCACAAAAGTAATGACCCAAATACAGTCTCACTATGAATGACATCATCGTAAAGTGTAATAACCACCCTTGAAAAATACCTTTGTCTCTCTTCCCATCATGTACTCAAACAAGACCTTCCTGAGGTACTCAAATTCGGTTGGCTCGCTGAAGGGGTCCACGCTGTTGTGTGACAGATCTGTAGAAACAAACAAACACCAGATTCATCAAAATCATTATCACAGACTATCTATCTAAGAACAATAGAGACATTAAGCTCAATGTTAGAGGAAACAGTCACTGTTTTCAAAGCACAGCCTGTACAAAAACTTGGCTGTTCTTTCATTCACTCCAGTTCTGCTGAACACTGCTCCATCAGGGCCATAATTAAAACCAGAGCAGCCATATGACGAACGCATAAATCCGACAAACACTCAACACCAACCATCATCATCTAATAGTGGAACCAACAGAGTCAGAGTGGATGACAATCACAGGATTGGATAAAAAAAAAGTGCATTGTTTCAAACTTTAGATTGAAAACATGTTATGATGCTTTAACCTTTAACATTCATAAAATCTTTCAATTTAACAAAAGGTTCCTTATAGTGGAAAAAAGGTTCTTTGGGGAACCAAATGTTTCACAATTTCTTTGGTTTAGGAGTTTGTTTCAATTCTGAAGTTCGAGCTTTTGCAAGAGTTAATCTTTTAGAACCTGTGCTGGTGATTGAGGACAATTTTCCTCTATTTTGACATCAATAAGATAAGCACGCATTCATAAACTCGATGCATTCATTAAACACACACCCATGACCTTTGCGTGGCAATAATCAGCCTGTAAATCAGAGCACTAGTCGCGCCTCACTTCCAGTGGCAGTAGTTAAGAGCGCCGGCTCGCAGCAACACTGGCACACTATAATGACAGCATTGTGGCTAAATACAAGAAGCTTTGGCTCAGCCTAGGTGGGGGCTTTTCCGTTTTCCACACTGCTTTTTAATGGATAAAGAAGTGTGTGCAGAAACGTAACAGAAGCCATTCAGACCGTGAATGAACAAAAACCAACTTGAGTTATTTAAAAAAAAAAGAAAAAAAAAAAAGCATGTCATGAAGCCGGCAATGGGTGGGCACGTTTCTGCACTGTTGATAGCATGGAAAACATGACATAAAGAGAACAACACAACATTAAGCAGTCCAGCTCAACTTCTACACCTAGCTCGTCATATTTTAGAAATTACAACTGTATTAATTGGGGAGAAGAACACAATTTTTTATCTCACGGAAAGTGATGTACTAGATGCACATAATAAAAGACAGAAATACTTACATGCATAAAAAAAGAAAAAGTTTGGGGTCAGTATATTTTTTTTAAAGAAATTTAATTTCTTTAAAGAAATTAATACTTTTATTCAGTAAGGAGGGACTGAATTGATCAAAACTGGTGATAAAGAGATTAAAAATGTCAGCGATTATTAGAGTTTAACCGCTTTAAGGCATTTAAGCACATATGAAAAAAGACATTATGTAGCAAGCCTTTTTTTGCAAATACAGGTAGTTTAACATATAAATATTATGTTTTGTAACGTTTATGAATGTGGTCCGATCTCCTTAAAACTTGTTTGCTTGTTTAGAATCAGTGGTCGCATGTGCTCAGCAGGTTTCGTGAAGTTTTGAGTTTTCCTTTAGGCTTTATAGGATTTTGGGTAAATTCAGACAGGCCCCTTTTCTAAACGACCCTGTTATAGCTTCCCAAAGGGTAAATTTCAACATTCTTTTTGATAATTATTGACCTAGGGAGTCCAGAGAATTGTACTGCAGATTTGATTGACAACAGTGGTTCTAGAGGCAAAGTTGTCCGGAATGAGGAGTTCTGTCATATGATACGAATATTGCATGTATGTGCGAACAACTGTACAATGCACAATCGCTTACGTTCTTGAAAAATGCGATATTGCCCCCAATCGGCTGGTTTCTTTCAAATTTCTCATAGACCTTTGAGGCCATGAGTTGGGCCTGCTTCAACCATGTCTAATAGGTGCTCAAAATTTATCGGCCACTGGTGGCCATGTTGCACTTATGTCCTTATAGACACTTGTGGCACTTTGGACCAAGACCGTGCACAGAGATTTCCATGTTGATAGGACAAACAGGTGCGTAGGTACAGCCATTTTTATGTTTTTTTTTTCTCTCTCTTATTGCACCACCAAGTGGCCAAGCTCCGCGATTTTTGTAGTGCGACCTCAGACTGAACTCTTACATAAGTGTTCTGAGTTTGGTGAAGATATCTCATTCCATTCAGGAGTTTTACAAAAAGTGGCCCTGCTCCTTTCAACTGTTTTGGTGTCCCTTTGTGACGTGAGTCGAAAGTTAGACTTTTTTTTTGATAATTATTTAAATTCACTCTCCAGAGTATCTTTCTGCACTTGTTTGGTTCCGAATTGGCGAATAACCTAGGACCAGATAATTTTAACTGGAGATCGCTGATCCGTGTGTAGGGCTGAAATCCTATTGTAATTGTTAGTTTGGTCATGGATCAGCGATCTCCACATATTGTGTAGACCAAATCGTAAGTTGAAGAGACTTGAAACTTGGAAGAATGGTAGTACTCACACCGCTGACAACGTCACCAAGGCTTGTTCCAATTGACCTGATGGGGGTTCTATAGCGATCAAGAGTACGAAATTGCTCATAACTCCTAAACCGTCAGTCGTAGGCTCAAGTGTATCATGACATTGGAATCCTTGGCTCACGTCGGTCAAAACACATGCCTCAGATTCGATTGTGAGCCTGGCGAAATTTTCAGGTTTCAGATTTTTTGAAAAACCTACTTTTGCGAACTAGTCATAGGTTTTCTGCCCGATCGGAACCAAACCGGTACAGAAAGATTCTTTGGAGAGTGAAGATCAATAATTATCAAGAAAAAAAAATGTAAACATGAAAAATCATTGTGCATGGTCGTGGTCCAAAACACCCAAAGTGTCTATAAGGACATTGCATATATATATATATATATAAAAAAAAAAAAAATGGCCATCACTGGCCGATGAAGTTTGAGCACCTATTAGACAAGGTTAACAGAGATCGATTGGAAAGAAACTTGGTGGGTCTGTTTAACTTACGGTCCCAAAGGTCTGTGAGAAATTTAAAAGAAATCAACCAGTGGGGGGTGACATCACATTTTTCAAGGGCACACATTATTGTGAATTACATGTTTTTACACACACACACACACACACACACACACACACACACACACACACACACACGATATTCGTATCAAATGATAGAACTTCTCATTCTAGACAACTTTGCCTTTAGAACCACTGATGTCAAACAAAGCTTTTGTTAAATGAGATAATGTTAAATAAAACTACTTTTGTGAACTAGTCCTAGGTTTTTCAATCAATCTGGAAAAAAAAACACTTTCCAGAAATTCACCCTTTTGGGAAACTACAATGGGGTTGTTTAGAAAAGCGGCCTGTCCAAATTTACCCAAAATCCTAAAGCCTAAAGGAAAACTCAAAACTTCAAGAAACCTGGTGAGCACATGTGACGTGATTCTAAACAAGCATTCAAAGTTTTAAGGAGATCAAACCACAGCTGGCGCAACAGTTAACAGTTAAACAGTTTAGCAAGAGTTAAAAAGGATTCAAAAACACTGTATTTCAATGGTAATTGACCTCAACTTGCATAAAACGTTCAAACATTTCATGCATACACTAGATCAATGTCCTGATTCCGAACAACTTTGCCTCTAGGACCACTGCTGTCAATCAAACTGTTTTTTCAATATTTTTTGACATTATTCAAAAAACCTAGCATTGCAAATTACTCCTAGGTTTTAAACGCAACCTCAAAAAAATGTCTAATGTAAATTAAACTATAGGTGGCACTATAACAGTCATAAATGTTAAAATAATCATATTTCTATGGTAAATTACCTGGATTAGCCAAAAATGCTTTTTCAAATGAATGATTTAGGTGGTTACAGCCATGTTAACAAATGTCTTTGTCCTTTTGTGCTTAAATGTCTTAAGTGCTTGAATGTCAGTAATCACTGCTTGCAGCTATATTTTTAATTTTATATCCAGCAAAGAATAAAAGAAAGCGTTTCTTGAGCAGCAAATCATAATTAGAATGATTTCTGAAGAATCATGTGACACAGAAGACTGCAATAATGATGCTGAAAATTGGACTTTGATCACAGGAATAAATTACACCTTAAAATATATTTAAATAGAAAACAGGTATTTTAAACTGCAATAATATTTTACAATTTTACTGCAACTTAATTAAATAAATGCAGCCTTGCTTAGCAGAAGTGGATTCTGTCAAAAACATTTAAACAATCTTACTGACCCCATTTTCACATGTGGTTAACATCATAAGCATCACAAGCACCACAGATGTGCAGTAAATCTCATGGAAGTGATGTAAGGATTAAGCAATTAGTTTTTTAAGTGAAACTGACTTTTGCATTACAGTATCTAGCGTGCACGACCGGCACAGGAGGTACAACCTATGACAGCAGTCTTGCCTCATTAAACCTGTGAATGACTGGCAATTAGCAGAAGGAGCCGTGTGTCTCTCTGGAAAGCCCATTTAACCAGCGCTGAAGACACTGGGATGGCTGAACGTCCAGGAACAGACGGCCTGACGGAGAGAGTTGGAACTCAAGGTGCCGCTGAAACCCAAACAGCCCTTTGATCAGGAAGCATGGAGAAATGAGGGGCTAATAAATAACCCGACCTGTCTGACTGACCCCAAATCAGCCCAGCTTGGCCAACAGGGACGTAACACGAGTCACACCGGTCTCATCTCCAGAACAATACTATTTGATTGAGGAACTGGTTTACGATCGCCATTAACACATGCTTAAACTGTTGAATGCATAATGAACAAAATGCATAAATAATACAGAATTGTTACAGTACAATATCAAACTTGTTTACAAAAAAACAGTTTTATTGGCCGTTTCTCAAGAAGTTTATCTCTTGTGAACAACTATTAAGTAATTTATGGGTAGTCAGAAGGTCAAAAAGACTTAAACTACTGTCCCTGTAATGTAGAGGCCACACAGATAAGCTGACGAACAGAGATGATAAATGGACAGGGTCTGTTTGTGTATAAAGTTTGTTTAGTTGCATGCCAGACGGAGATGTCTTCAAAGAAAGAACTCATCTGGGAATGTATTTAGAGGAACATTTAATGTGGTTTGTGAGGAGAGGGGATGAATCCGTTTCAAAACCTAGAGAGCCACCTACCTTGACAGCACTGTAAGGCATCATAGACACACTTTCAACATGAAGACTGATCTAAAACACTTTCTTTGGAACAAATTTAGCATTGCAAGTATATATTGTGGATTATGCAATAGCCGAAAGCATTGCCACAATCTCTGTGAAAAAAAATTATCCAGGAAATGTGATTAATCCAACATGACTGTCAAGTTGAAAGCACTTCAGTTTTACCCCATCATGTATTTTCTGATAGTTGGGGTTTCTTTTTAATATTAGTAACTTCAAACTTAATTGAAATTGTGGTCAAACTGCTGCAAAAGTGTTTAAAATTGGTCTCATTTCAAGGTCTTGAATGTAAAAATATTGTGAAATATTATTCGAATTTAAAATATTTGTTTTCTACGTGAAAATATTATGAAATGCAATTTATTCTTGTCATGCAAAGCTGAATTTACTGCATCATTACTCAAGTTTTCAAGAAATCCTTTTAATATGCTGATTTGCTGCTCAAGGAACATTTCTGATTCTTATCAAATGTTAAAAACTATGAAAGCCCATTTCAAGCACTGAATAAAAAAATTAAAAAAGGTTGTGACTTTTTATCTCACAATTCTGACTTTTTTTCTTGTAATTGTGTGACATTAACTCAACATTCTGACTTTTTTTTCTCATAAATGTGAGTTTGTATCTCAATTTTGAGGGAAAAATGCTGATATGTTCTCAGAATTGTAACTTTATGTCTGCCAATTCTGACTTTATAATTCACAAATGCATGTTTATTTCACGCAATTCTGACTTGATTTCTCAGAATTGCAAGTTTATATTTCACAATTCTGAGTAAAAAGTCAGGATTGCGAGATTTAAGCTCCCAATTGCGACTTTATGCCTGCCGTTTCTGACTTTCTAACTCACAAATTTAAGTTTATATCAAAATACTAACTCAAAATTGCAAGTTTATAATTTTTTGTCATTTTTAAAACATATTTTTGATTTTATTTTTCAGGATTCTTCGATGAATAAAAAGTTTAAAAGAACAGCATTTGATATAGAAATCCTTTAAACTATTGTAACATTGCACTTTTGAGCAATTTAATGCCTCATTGATGAAGTGTTCATTTCTTTAAAAAAACAATAGTATATTTAAAAACATGATTGTGCAATGCGAATTGCTTTATTTTATTCCTTACGATTTAATTTTATGTTGTCTTTAATTGACTAGTCCACCTTAAAATAAAAATGTAGTCTGCTTTAGTGTCACTTTCGCACAACCAAAACCCAAATTACATTCATTCCTTCAAGTAACACAAAAGCTGTTATTCTGATGCTGATGTTGGTGCAGCTCTTGTCCAAACAATGCAAGTACAAAAGACAAAGCAGATCTTTGAGACGGCTGTCTGAATCTGGGGTCAATCGTGGGAACTGGGGAGAAACACGGTCTGTGAAAACCATTAGATTCAGAGATGAGCTCTTTATTACACCAGCAGGGAAGGGCTGTGGAGGGGCAGATTTTCTCCTCTTGCTGCCCATATGTTTAAGCTCCACATATGTGTGTGATTGATAGTGGGGTGCTAAAGCGCAGCTCTCCTGCGGTGACCGATCGCTCGGAGCTAGTGAGAACGAAGGTGAGGTTTATCTGCCAAGGGTCAGTGTGCCACATCATTTATTAACCTCTGGGAGCTACAGGAGATACTTGACACGCATTTTACAGTCACTAGGTGGCTTAAACCCCCAAAATCATATTACAAACAGATAAATAAGACCATAAATGACATCTGGATAACAGCTGGCCTTAGATAGATTGTTCTGTATGCCCCCAGGTAGACGATATAGCATTCGAAAGCCATCTTTGTAGAAAATGTTGTTCACGGTTATTTACCTCTATATGAGCTTCCCAGGTGAGTCACCACTGCGTTTTTATGGGAGCGTCTTAGTTTGTCTTCTAGTGCATGAATCTGAAAATAAAGAACACAAATGCAAATTGTGCATAATAAATTTTACACTAATGCATTTAGCAGACACCTTTATCCAAAGCAACCGAAAAGACAAATGCAAAGTATTTCATTACTAAATCCCACTGCGATCTTAACTCTCATGTTGGGTTTCAGTCATTTTGAACTGGAGAGGATTTCTTCTTCTCAAAAATGCTAGTTATATTATTGCATTGGACTGAAACGGATTGACTTCCCATTAGATAAAATCACACAAGGTATAAAAACTTTCCAAAAAAGTTGATAATTTTTGTGCTTTTGGGATTTCTCCCCCCATTTTTTCTACACTTGTGGTCTACAAAAAAGAAACTGTTTATGCACCTCTCATTTTTATTTTATCACCAAAAACTGTATTTAATTTTTTAGCAGCTTGTTTTCTTTCAATAAGCATATAGGCTTTCAGGGCTCGACAGTGTGACCGTTTTAATCGCATTTGCGACTGAAAACTACTGCATGCAACTATGAAAAAATATTTAGGAGCACCATGTGCGACTGACCAGATCAGCATATTTGTGTTTGCGCTCAGGGGAGCTTCAAAGGTTTCTATGTGTTTTAGCAACGTTTAGTAATGTATCACAGACATATCTCCCAAATCCTTTCATAAACAAAGTGTAGAGAGAGTGTAAATAAAAGATAGATTGTGCAGTGTAGAGAGCGTCATTAATTATAATGGAACTTTGTGAGACTGTGATGAACAAAGATAAGTGACCGCTTTTAATGTTTTTAAGGAAGTTTGTAAATGAGATATTGATTTAATACAGCAGTTTAATAAACAACAAGTTATTATTAAGTGACTTACATTGTATGACTATAACACTATTGCCTGATTTTGCTGCTTCGTCATCAAAAATAGTCTGAAACGAGTCACAACTGAGCCGCTGCGCATCTCCATTCAAACACAGTGGTGTTTCATTTATGAATGAACGTGCGTTTTTAAACAAATGTAGTGAAATTATTAATTTCCCATTCATAAAGACAGTCACTTGCTTTATTTCTGAATGAACCAGCTGTTCGAACGAATCAAATGAATAAATGATTCAGTAATTAAATCAGTGTCTTGCCGACACCTGCTGGCAGATTTAGTTTCATTTTAAAGTCATTTTTCAGTTCTTTAAATCATTTAATATTTCTGTGTTTAAAATGTTATATTTAAAACATTAATCTCAACATGAATTTATAAATTTGACTGCACTCATGTCTCTTCTGAGCCTCATTAAACATGAAAATACACCTACAAGCCAATTTTGTGTTCTTCTGTGCCACCTCTGTAGTACAAATTAATTTTGTTAATACTGATTTCATTTGATTCTTATCCGACTTGTTCTGTTGTTTTAATTAGAAATTTTAAAAAGCTTAAAGAATACATATTTTTTAAAAATTTGACAAAAGATGACATACTTTTAATGAAGCTAGAAAAATTCCATTATAAAGGTAAAAACAAAATTCCCCTGTAAGTCACTTTAAGGAGTCAAATATCACCTCGTAATGGGAAAGCTACTTTTTTTTTAATCAGATTTTTAAAATATTGCTTAGAATGTGCTCCTGAAATTTTGACTGTGCTCCTAAACATAAAAGTAAGTGTAAAGCCCTTGCTTTGTCTACGAATAAGCACAGGTTTTGTATTTCTTTTTGGAACTGTTTGTTTGCAGGCTTGATTGATTTAGCTTATTCACCTCAGTTTTTGAGTGGAAAATTGTGTGGACAATTTTGGCAATGCTCACTCAAAAACTGAGGTGCATAAGCTCAGATCAAAGAGGTCTATGATTAATCAGCTCTAAAAAAAAAACACAAACCCTGTGCTAACTGAAAGAAAACAAGTTTGTAAAAATGTCGGGGAAAATATGGCATAATGAGAAATTTACGAGCCAGTCATTTTTGACAAGGAACATCAAATTAGGTTAGGATTTTCTTCCTCTAACTCAAATTAGCAACAATGTATGGCCCAGGGTGAATCCGGGTTATAAAAATAAAGGTATGCCCAATGTGTGTGCCTCCCCGTGTGAGTTTGCGTTCGTGTGGGGTGAGAGAAACAGCATGAGTGCTGCTGTAACTGTTTGTAAGGTTGAAATAAGAGTAAACAGATGTGCGGTGTAATGAATCTAATGTTATTTCGGTTTTTCACAGCTGGAGGAGTGCAGGAGCTCTGGGAATGTGACGGTTGGTAAACACTCCTCTGTGAATCAAGTTGTGTCATTTGCCAACACTTCGTAGGCCTAAAACATTTGTAAGCATGCAACCCAAGCATTTTTAGCTTCTTCTATGGTCAGTTTTCTTGTTGCTGCTGTCATGGAAGAGCAGGTTAGTTAAACTGTCAACAATGTTTATAGCTTGTTACCCGTTTAGAGGTACTGACACCCAACAAACTAAACTATATGACTTTCTGTTAGTATATCTCTTCACTTACCCTGTCATGGTATTCTTGCTCTTTTAACCTGGCCTCACTCAACATAGTCGTCTTTTCTGCAAGCTGAACCTGATTGGACAATGAGAGAAAAAACAGAGGACAAAATATAAACGAATGGAAAGTAAGAGCAACATGTAGAGGTACAAAACAGTTCAGACGTTTGAGGTCAGTATGAACTTTTAAATGTCTTTGAAAGAAGTCTATTATGCTCATTACAGCTGCATTTCTGTGATCAAAATACACTAAATGTGAGTTTGTATCTCAATTCTGACTTTCTGAAGCAATTGCAAGTTATAAAGTCCAATTTTGAGGGAAAATGCTGATATATTCTCAGAATCTGCCAATCTGACTTTATAATTCACAAATGCGAGTTTGTCATAGTATTCTGAGAAAAAAACTCTGATTTGAGACTTGATTTCTCAGAATTGGAAGTTTATATCTCACAATTCTGAGAAAAAAGTCAGAACTTCTGACTTTATAATTCACAAATGTGAGTTTATATCACGAAATTCTGAGAAAAAACTGATTGGAGAGTTTAAATTTCGCAATTCTGACTTAATTTCTCAGAATTGCAGGTTTATATCTCACAATTCTCAGGAAAAAAGTCAGAATTGCGAGATGTAAACTCGCAATTGCAAGAAAAAACGTCAGAACTGTAAGATAAAAAGTCACAATTACTTAAAACAAATTTTAGTTTTTAAGTGAAAGTTTTTGAAAAGTCTCCTATGCTCATTAGAGCTGCATTCCTTTGATCAAAAATACACTAAATGTTAGTTTGTATCTCAATTCGGACTTTTTGAAGCAATTGCGAGTTATAAAGTCCAATTTTGAGGGAAAAATGCTGATATCTTCTCAGAATTGCGAGTTTATGTCTGCCAATTCTGACCTTATAATTCACAAATGCGAGTTTGTCATGGAATTCTGAGAAAAAAAACTTTGATTTGAGAGTTTAAATTTTGCAATTCTGATATTATAACTTACAATTGCGAGTTTATATCATGCAATTCTGACTTGATTTCTCAGAATTGCAAGTTATCATCAAAATTCTGAGAAAAAAGTCAGAACTGCAAGATGTAAACTCGCAATTGCAAGAAAAAATATCAGAATTGTGAGATAAAAACTGATATCTTCTAAGAATTGCGAGTTTGTCATGCAATTCTGACTTTATAATTCACAAATGTGAGTTTATATCATGAAAGTCTGAGAACAAAACTGATTTGAGAGGTTAAAATTTGCAATTCTGACTTAATTTCTTAGAATTGCAAGTTTATATCTCACAATTCTCAGAAAAAGTCATAATTGCAAAAACTTGCAACTGCAAGAAAGTTTTTGAAAAAAAGTCTCTTATGCTCATTAGAGCTGCATTTCTTTGATCAAAAATACACTAAATGTTAGTTTGTATCTCAATTCGGACTTTTTGAAGCAACTGCGAGTTATAAAGTCCAATTTTGAGGAAAAATGTTGATATCTACTCAGAATTGCGAGTTTATGTCTGCCAATTCTGACTTTATAATTCACAAATGCGAGTTTGTCATGTAATTCTGAGAAAAAAACTTTGATTTGAGAGTTTAAATCTTGCAATTCTGATATTATAACTTACAATTGCGAGTTTATATCATGCAATTCTGACTTGATTTCTCAGAATTGCAAGTTATCATCAAAATTCTGAGAAAAAAGTCACAACTGCAAGATGTAAACTCGCAATTGCAAGAAAAAATATCAGAATTGTGAGATAAAAATTGATATCTTCTAAGAATTGCGAGTTTATGTCATGCAATTCTTATGTTATGCTCATTAGAGCTGCATTTCTTTGATCAAAAATACACTAAACACATTCAAATTCTTATTATTTTTTACAATGTAAAATAATGGTTTTCTATTTGAACATATTTTAAAATGCAATTTATTCCTGTGATGCAAAGCTGAATTTTCAGCATCATTACTTCAGTCTTCAGTGTCACATGACCATTCAGAAATCATTCTAATAGTCTAATTTGACACTCAAGAAACATTTCTGATTATTATTAATGTTGAAAACAGTTGTGCTGCTTCATAATTTTATGGAAAACATGATTTCTTCAGGATTCTTTGATGAATAGAGAGACTATAAGAACAGCATTTATTTGAAATCTTTAGTAATGTCTTTACTGTCACTTTTGATTAATTCAAAGCATCACTGCTGAATAAAAGTATTCATTTCTTACTAAAAACAATCATTTCTGAGCAGTCAGCTAGCCATGGGAGTTAGTCGGTAAAACAGATGAAAATTAAACCTACCCTTAACTCTTCAAGACCCTGAAACACAAAACAGAATCAGCAGGTCAAACAACTGCATTAACACATATATATATATATTTTTTAGTTGTGTTTGCACATAGAAGACTTGTGACATCAGACTGCAAAAATGCAGCATGGGCTCCAAAGTTGCACTGTGTGTTTCACGTCTGTGTGAGAAAGCTCTTTGTAACCGCACTGAACACACATGAGGACCGCTTTATCCTGAACAAGGCTCAACTTTTTGCCTCTTTCCAAGCGTGCATTGCTCGCCTGAGAGCGGCACTACGGCATAAATCTAACAGCTCGGGATGCTCTCTGAGGGGTTAATTGAGAACAGAGACTGTCTGTTTAAGGCCTCTTTCTCAGGGATGCATTCCAAACCTTTTCAGGAAATTCATTCCAATGGCCTATTCTGGATTGAGACTATTACGCTGCAATTTAGAGTCTGCAAATTAGGTCTATTAAGTCAGTAGAGACTTGTAAGACTCGACTATCAAGGTTAAATTTCAGGTTACTATATATTTAATGCCATTTAATGTAACAATAATAACACATCCAGCTGATTCTTTATGATTCTGTGATTTACATTCATTCAATTAGCAGAGTAAGAGCAGCTGCACAGGTGTCTGACATCAATAGACATGCATATATGCACAGAAAGAAATATATAATATAAAGAAAGATCTTCTTTTAAAGAAACAGTTTGCCCAGAAATGAAGATTTTGCCATTGCCATTATTTACTCCCCTTTTTTTGGAAAACTGCCTTTAATGGTTAATGGTTTATTTAGATAGGAAATTTCATTTTATTATAACATTTAGTTTTAAATCAAATTTATATAATTTATAATTTATTATATTATTATTTATTATAATAAGTCATTTAAATATATCAAATATAATAAATATAAAGCCTATATATTCTGTGAGCATGTTTAATTGCATTATTTTTTAATAATTAAGATTCATTATTTTAATTATAGCTTTTAGTTTTTATTAAATTTATATTATTTATAATTTATTATATTATTATTTATTACTATATATAAAGTAATTTATATATAAATAAAAAAAATAAATATAAAATAAATTGAAAGCCCATATATTCCGCGGACATGCTTAGTCGCATTATTTTTTTATAATTAAGATTCATTATTTTAAATATGGCTTTTAGTTTTAATCAAATTTATATTATTTATAATTTATTATATTATTATTTATTATTATATATAAAGTAATTTACGTATACATACACACATATATATATATATATATATATATATATATATATATATATATATATATATATATATATATATATATATATATCTCTAAAGGCTATATATTATTATTATTATTATTATTATTATATAAAGTAATTTACATATAAATAAATATAAATTTAAAGGCCATATATTCTGTGAGCATGTTTAATTGCATTATTTTTAAGTAAGTAAGATTCATTATTGAAATTATATCCTTTAGTTTTAATCAAATTTATATGTACAATTTATTATATTATTACTATTTATAAAGTAATTTATTTTTAAATAATTTACATATAAATAAATACATATAAATTTAAAGCCCATACAGTACACTCATGTTTAATAGCATTATTTTTTAATAATTCAGATTTATGTAGGTTAAGATTAAGATGTATATTATTTATTACTAAATATAAAATAATTTAAAAATAAATAAATATAAATTCAAAGCCCAAATATTCTGCGGACATGTTTAATTGCATTTTTTTTTTTATTAAGATTCATTATTTTAATTATGGCAAGCCAATATATTTTGGGTTGCATATTTAATTGCTTTTTTTTTTATTACATTTGCATAAAATGAATAAATAAATAATTTAATTAATTAATATGCATTTTTTAGGATTTATTCATTTTAATTATGGCTAATTATTTAAATTTAAAGCCAAAATATTTTTGAGTTGCATGTTTAAATGCATTATTTTTTAAGACTTAAATACGCATAAAATCATCATTTAATTAAACACGGCAGCTCTAATCTTAATGCATATCCATACAAAACACAGAAAATAAATAGCTCCCAGATGAAGACGGTATGTTAACTGTGGCTGTACCTGAGGGCCGCTGAGACTCCTCTGCTGTAGCTCCTCTAACTCCTTCTGCACCTCCCACACGCGGTCGCCCATCTCCACTTCGCGATTCTACAGGAAGACCAAACTCTGAGCAAATGCGCCATTTCTGTCCGAATCATTTTACAGTGCTGCCATACTGTATTCATTTTCAGGTCATAAACTTGGGTCTTAAAAGGCACAAGTAAACAATAAGATCTATAAGATACGAAAATAATCCTATCGCAAATAGTTAGCATACTTCTCTGTCAGGATGGACGTAAGCAGCATAAGGTCTGCATCATTTCCTACAGTTCCTTACAGCTCTAGGGGGAGTTGGAGGTGCTAGTTGACTGAGGTAAGTGTTTCCTGATGATACACAAACTATTCGCTGAAACCTGAACTTACTGGCCTTATGTGGGGGAATTTAGCAAAAGCAATAAACTCCTCACAAAATTCTTCCTGTGTCCTTCTATAAAGTTGAACGAATAATGCATCTGCTGGTCATTAACAAACAATTATATACAAAAGCTACAGTTTCAGTTTGTTTGGCTGTACCTGAAGGACCTGTTCGTAACGCTGAACCGTTCTGTTTAGGTCTTCTTCCTTCTGAGCGATTATTTTCTGAAGTTCACTGACTTCTTCCCGATGGCTGTTTATAAGCTCGGATTCAACACCCTGAGCTTTCTCTGCGTGGAAATAATAAACAGGAAAGTACAGTAAGGAGACATGAAGGTCACCATAAAGTTACCATCACTGAGTATAAAACACTCATTTCCAGACTGGATGCATTACATGGCAGGATTGAAAACACATGGCAAACCAATCACAAGTTTCATATGTCATATTTCCTGAGTCCAGTAAATCAGCAAATGTGTATAACTATATGAAAACACAGTTTGTCCAGTGCTTTCCAAGACTATCTGTACCTGGTTTTATTCAGTATTTAAAAAAAAAAAAATTTATACTCAAAGGAGGGAGTACTTCACTCCAAAATGAAAATTATGTCGTCTTTTACATTCTCACGTTGTTCCAAAAGCAATATGAATTTCTTTCTTCCATGGAACACAAAGGATGTCAGGCAGAATGTTCACAACGCTCCTTTATACAAAAAAATTTGACCAACGCTGCCAAATTTTCACTTTTTTTGCGAGCAATTCTCAAAATTATGAGAAATAAAGTCATAATTCTGAGAAATAAAGTCAATTCTGACTATAACATGCAACTGCGACTTTATATCCCACAAATCTCACTACTTTTCTCGAAAATCTGAGTTTATATTTCACAATTCTGAGAAAAAAAGTCTGAATTGAATCTATTACACAATTCTGCCAAAAGTTCACTTTTTGGTGAGCAATTCTCAAAATTCTGAGACATAAAGTCGCAATTGTGAGAAAAAGTCAGAATTGTGAAATTTAAATATTCTTTTTTTTTCCTCAGAATTGGACTTTATAACGCAATTGTGAGTTCACATCTCATAGTTCTGAGAAAAGAAGACAGAATTGCAAGATATAAACTCGGAATTGTGAGAAAAAAACTTCTCATATCTCACAATTTGAGTTTATATCTTGCAATTCTGACTGTGTAATACGCAATTGCGACTTTATATCCCAAAGGTCTCATGACTGTTCTCACAAACTTGAGTTTATATCTCTCAATTCTGACTATAACTGTAACTTTACATCCCACAATTGTAAATACTTTTCTCACAAATTTGAGTTTATATTTCACAAATCTGACTTTATTTCTCAAAATTGCAAGTTTATATCTCGCAATTTTGACTTTATAACACGCAATTGACTTTATATTAATTGTCACTAATTTTCTCGCAAATCTAAGTTTATATTTCACAATTCTGAGAAAAAAAATCTGAATTGCGAGTTTGACATATTCTAAGATAACATGTATTGCGAATTATAAGAAGAATTGCACAATGCAATTGTGAGAAAAAGAAGTCAGAATTGTGAGATAAAAAGTTGCAATTTCCTTTTATATTTTGTTATTAAATGGGGGAAACAGGCTCCCATATTATACCCAGGGTGCGATTTGCCGGGGGGGATGGGGGGGATTTCCCCCCCTCTGGTCTATGCATCCCTACCTCTGCTGAATTATTTTTATCCACGGCAGGGATGAAACGTCCCGCGAAGCCGCTTCTACGATCTAAATCAAATGATTCGCAATCCGATTGGAGTGCCTCGAAACAGTGAATCTTTTTGCTACGCAGTTGTTTACTGACTCGGAGTTTCCAAAAAAGCTCAGTTGATACTTTGCTTACCTTCCCTATAAAATTTATTCGTTGTTTGAAAATAAATCATTACTAATAGACCTAACTTACGATGTTTTTATTAAATTGTGATCACATAATACAGCTTCCGTCGTTTCATGACCTGACACTCGTTATCTGCTTCTTGCCTAAAAAGACGGGTATATAATGCGCGTTGTTAACAGATTACACTAACAGTTTGGTCAACCTCTGCCTATCAAAACCATCCCCCCCTCTGTTTTTTTCACAAATCGCACCCTGATTATACCCATCATAGTAGTGTCCATTAAACAGTACTACCATGGTAGCATGAGCAAAAAACTGTACATTCGTACTGCAGAGATTCCTAGAAACAGGTTACATGCCCTTCTTACCAATTGTTTCCTTTACTGAACCTTCCAGTTCCTTTTCCTTCAGGGCCATCTGAGTGTTGAACTCCCTCATTAACTGCTTAAGAGCAGAATTCTGTTTCATTTCCATATCTTCCATTTCAAGCCTGGAAAAAAAAAACATATGAACTCTGGGAACAATGCTGTAGCAGAACATATGCATCCTTATCAAGAAGAAACATAAAGACTCCTGAAGTGTTTTATAAATCTTACTTGAGCTTCTTCTCATTTTCCTCTGCCATTTCCTTTTTCAGGAATTCCAGCTCCTTCTCATGTTCTTTCCTTAGAGACCGAAGGTCTTTCTGTAGTCTTGTGTAATCTTTGTGGAGCTTCTGCTTCTCATTTTCAGCCTCCACCAACTTTCTCTGAAGATCATTCTCTGAGGTGTTTGTATTGTTGATTAGGCACTCATTAACAGTCTCCCCATTTCCTTGAGGTGAACTCTGTTGTGCTTTTAGCTCATTTTCTTTCTCTTCCAACCTCTGCTGTAAATCTTGGAGCTTCTCCTCATATTCCTTCACCAACAAGTCTTTTTGACTTGTCCAATCATCTTGATTCCTGACAGTGTCCATGTTTTCATTGGCTACTAACATTGCAGGCTCCATTCCTAATTTATTGCTGGACATTTGTACTTCAACATGTTCCATCTCAACTTGATCAATCTGTTTCTCCTTAATCTGTTCTTGAAGCTCCAAGCATTTCTGTTGAAGCTCCTGCACTCGAGTTGTCTGTTCAAGCAGGTCTGCTTTAAGGCGATTTACCTCGGTTTGGTAATTTGCAATCTGCTCATTAGATTCTGAGAGTTTGGTTTCAAACTCTCCAAGTCTTGAAGAAGATTCTCTAGCAGCTGTAGCCGATTGCTCCTCTTTTGCAGACATGACAGCAAGCTTCTCTTCATACATGTCTTTTAAGCTTTGCAGAGAGGCCTGTCTTTCCTCGTTTTCTTTCTGCTGCAATTCTTGTACATGTTTTGCATGTTCTTCCTTTAGTTTTGCATTGGCCTCCTCCATTGTCTTCTCAATCTCCTCTAGAGACTTTATACGCTCTTCTTTTTCACTCTGGGTTTGCTTGATGCCTTCCAACTGCACCTGCAAGTCTTTAACAGCTTGATCCTTTTCTTCAATTTGTGAAGTCAGCTGTTTACGAATCAAGCCAATCTTTTGCTCTGCTTTCTTCTTCAGCTCAGCTACTTTACCAGCCGTTTCAGCTGACGCCTTTTCTTGGGCTTCCTTCACGGCTTCTTCATTCGCACTCTGGATCTCAGCCTTCTCCCTCTCAAAGTCATTCCGCTGGGATTCAAGTTCCTGCCTGGCAGTTTCAACATCTTTCCTCAAAGACTGAAGACTTTCCTCAGTTTTCTGGATTAGGGCACCGTTTTGAGAGCTTTGGTCCTGAGCTTCCTGCACCTGCTTCATCAACTCAATCTTTTCATTCTCCCTAATGGTAAGGTGCTGCTGCAAATCGGCTGTGAGTTGCTCCCGCTCTTTTGTCCGCAATTCTAGCTGCTCCTCCAGATCACAAACTTTCTTAGAGCAGCTTTCCAGCTCTGAGGTCAAAGCATGAACCCGCTGTTCCTTCTCACTAAGAGCCTGGTCCATCTCTGACTTTGTAAGGGAGTGATTGTCAATGCTGGCAGTGAGCGTCTTGAGTTGTTCGTCCTTCTCCGCAATCTGCCTCTCCATGTCTGCAACTTTCTCTTGAAGAGACTTAACAGTGCTGTGACTCTGGCTGAACTTCTTTTTCAGCTCAGAGAACTTATTCCTGAGTGAGTCTACCTGCTCTTGAAGCGAGGTCTTCTCTTTTTCTAGCTTTTCCACTGTCTCCCCCATTTGGGTTGTCACCTTGTCCTTGTCCTCACTGTGCTGCTGATTCAGCAGAGATATGGCTTGTTCTTTCTCAGTTATGCTACTTGCTAACTGGGTCTTCAAGTCATTTATGACAGATTCTAGATTGCTGAGTTGCAAAACATTTGCTTTGAGATTTTCTGATATGTCTTGTTTTTCCTCACGGAGTTGCTCAATTTGAAGGTCTTTCTCAGAAAGTACCTGGGAGCGAATCTCTGCATTGGTTTGGAGAGACTCCCTTTCGGTTTGTAAGGCTTTAAGAGTTTCTGAACCTGCAGTAAACTGAAGAGTCACCTCTTCAAGAGAGCTCTTTAGATTACGGTTCTCATCCAAAGTCTGCTGAAGTTCTTTCTCTAAAGTGCTAATTCTGTTGTCCTTCGTCGTGATGATATTTCTTAGATATGTGACTTTATTCTGATGATCTATCACCCGGCGTTGCAACTCCCCAACTCGTCCTTCAACTTTCTTACACAGCTCAACAGAGAAGCCATCTAACTTAGTCTGGGCTTCCTGAAAACACTGCTTGAATTCCTTTGTGATGGCACACAATTGTGCCTGGAACTCTTTTTCTTTATTTTGGAATTGAGCAGTTCTTTCTTCAAGTGTCCTCTGGAGATCTTCGCCCTCTTTACACTTGGACGTTTCAAGCAAGTTCAACTTTTGCTGGGTGTTCACCAACTCTTCAGATATGCTCTGCAATTTTTCCGTACTAGTTTCCTCAGCCTTCTTCAGTTCGTCCTGCAAAAGGTTTCTTTCATTCAATGCCTGTTTCAGATTCTTCTCCATGGTTTCGACTTGTCTTTTAAACAATCCCTCCCCTTCAGATAAACTTTCCAGCTTGCTTGCTGCCTCCCTGAGCTCTGTTTGTAGTTTCTGCACAGTGGTTTCCCTCATGGCAAGCTCCTCCCTGAGGTTCTCAATGTCCTTCATTACCTGTTCCTTTTCTTCCCTGTTGGCCGAAAGCAGCTGGGAGATCTCCTCCAACTCCTGGGCTTTTTCTTGCAAAGACTGGGCATGTTCCTCCTCATGTTGGTTGAGCTTCTCCTGCCAGCGACGAATAAGATCTTCCTTCTCCTGTTTATGCGTCACCTGAAGCTTCTCTAAGTGCTCCTTGTGATTGGCCTCCAAATCAGACATGGTCGTGCTGAGTCCCTCGGAGCTTGCTTGAGCCATCTCAAGGATCTTCCCTTTCAGTTGCTGTTCTTTCAGTTCTAACTCTTGAGATTTCTTGGATAACTCCGCTTTGGAATTCTCCTCTTGATCCTGAAGCTGCTTCTTCAACTTGTCATGTGCTTCTTTGGCTTTCTGCTTGAATTTCTCCATCTTGTTTTCCTGGGATTTCATCTTGCAATCCAAGTCTTTCCTAATGTTCTCAAGTTTCTTCTCATGAGAACTCTTCTGGTCTTCCAGCTGCTTCCTCAACCGGTTTTGCTCATCTTGCATTGTTTTGCAGGTAGCTGCATGCAAATTGTCTTTTTCAGACAGTTCCTTCTTGACTTGCTCCATCTTCTGCACCAGATCCTGAAGTTCATTTGTCTTTTGTTCAAGACACACTTCTTTCTCTCGACTATCATTACGCACGGCCTCAAGGGTTTGCTCAAGTTCATTCACTTGATTCCTGGTTTGCTGGAGTTCTTCTGTAAGTGTGCTAATCTGAGATCTCGATTCCTCAAGGGCCTCATTATTTGTCTGTGCCCTGAGTCGAAGCTCCTCCAACTGAGCATTTCCATCTTCTTGCAAAGTCTTTTCCCTGAGCACATGTTCCTCAAGTGCTTTTTCCTTCTCCTCCAAAATAACCTTCAGCTGATTTCTCTCTTCTTTCAGCATTTTCTCTGACCCTGCAACTGACTGTTCATTCTGTTTCGCAGCTTCAATCTCAGCCTGACATTTAGCTTTTTCTTCCTTGAGTCTTTCCTCAAACTCTTGTCTTGTGGTTTTACTGGTGGTCTCTACAGCAGACAGTCTCTCTTCTAACTGTTGTTTACTATTCAGTACCTCACTAAGCTCAGAAGACAGGGTCTCAATCTCAGTTTGTTTGTCACTCAGTTTATCAAGCATCTTTTTGTTCATGTCTTCCACATGAGAATGGAACTGTTCCTCCTTGTCTTTCAGAATTGATTCAATCTCTGCTTTATGTTTCTGAACGAGCTCCTCCACAGCAGCATCATGCTGCTGGTTAAAGGCTGTTATCTCCTCTGTCTTTATCTTTTCTAGCTCTTGCTTATGTGCTTCTTCTAAAGCAGCTATTTCAGCCTTATGTTTCTTTCTCTGCTCTTCCAGTTGTGCAGAGAGTTCATCCGAATTCTCGGAGCTACCCAGACAACTCTCAAGTTCTTGAATTCTCTGTAAAAAAGAAAACAAAAAGACTATGTTAAGATACGTACAATGCTAAGATATGCCATTGCTTTCATTCTCATTGATGCTGGCTTCAAATCTATGGGTTAATTTAGCTATTCAACTACAATAAGGATATCCTGCTGATCGTTCCTCAGATAAGGCGGCTGATAAACTCACCGTTCTGGCCGACTCCAACTCCAGCTGTAGTTCCTTGGCTTTGTTCTCTCCCTCTGACTGAATCGCCCCTTTCTGCAGCTCGACCTCCTCCATTGCGAGAGATGCCTGCTGTTCTCTTTCCTGTGCTGACCGCAACAATTCCTCACGACACTGCTCCTGAGGTAAATGAAGCGCATTAGTGCAAAAAGCTTAGGAAACACCTACATCCAAATAGCTAATATGTGATTCTGGACAACAAAACCACTCTTAAATAGAACAGGTATCGTAGCAATAGCCAAAAATAAATAGTATGGGTCAAAATGATTGATTTTTCTTTTATGCCAAAAATCATTAGGATATGAAGTAAAGATCATGATCCATGAAGACATTTTGTAAATGTTCCAGCGTTAATATATCTAAACTTTATTTTTGATTAATAATATGCATTGCTAAGAATTTAATTTGGACAACTTTAAAGGAGATTTTCTCAATATTTAGATTTTTTTGCACCCTCAGATTCTACATTTTCAAATAGTTGTGTCTCGGCCAAATATTGTCCTATCCTAACAAACCATATATCAATGGAAAGCATATTTATTCACAATGTACCATTATAAGTGGTTTTGTAATCCAAGGTCACACATTTGCATGAACTAATCACAGGTGACCATATAAATGAAAATTGGGGCATACCACCGCTTGTTTGATCTGGGCATTTAGTTCCTGCTCTTTGCTAGCCATCGCCTCTGAATGTAACCGCTCTATTTCTGCTATCCTGTCCTCTGAGGATTTCTGAAAAGAAAGAAATTACGGCAAAATATTAACATTCGCCACAAGCAAAACTCTTTCGAGTCCATCTAGTCCAGTGGTTGTCAAAGTGTGGTACGAGTACTCAGGCTCCCTATAGTGGTACGCAGAGGAATGACTAAATTAAATGTAAATTAATGTTAAAACAATACATTTTTTACTCATACTTGTTTCTGAACTGTGCAGAGCTGTAACTGAATAGTTAGGCCTACTACACTACTGTATTTTAATGTTGGTCATTATGGTGGTACTTGGACAGCCAAATATTTTGGTGGTACTTGGTATAAAAAGTTTGAGAACCACTGATCTAGACTATGCATTAAAAGTTTGGTACAGTGGGTATAGTAGCATAAACAGCCTGCTTAATTCATAAGGTCAGAGAGGATGGGAAATTATCACTAGGTTATTTAGTGTTTTTTTACTGCCATACCAGCATTTAAGGTTATATTCATAGTGTTATCTCATATTAACAACACAAAAGACATTTATAATGAAACAACAACAATATAAAATCTCTCAATGTTTAATTAATATTTAATATTCCATTAATATTTAAATATTAACTAATATTTAAATATGATATAATCATTATTATTAATAATATACTCTCAATATTTAATTAATTTCATATTTGATAGAAATAAAACAAATACTCATATGAGACCTTTTTAAAAAAAAAGTCTATTAATACAATTTATGAAAAAAAAAAAAAAAGATAAATGACCACAGAATTTAACATTTAACCAAAAATAAAAAAATAAAAAAAATAAAATGCCACATCGCATTTACATCCGAAGTATATTTTATTTTTTTCTTATGGACAACCTCAATGCTTTGGTGAAATAATCAACTGATTTAAAATATGCCACTCTTCTATGAATTACTGGCAAGGGAAACAGAGTCTCTGTTATGGCAAGGCTTATGAGACCTGATGAATGAAACAGAACTGAATTTCTTTGTCAAAAATGAAGCATACATGCAGGCAGAATGGCAGGCTGTAAATGTGGCATCAATTTGGTCAATTTTGATTTACAACTGCCCTTTAGTTAATGAATCATACTTCAATACACAAAGGAAGAGACTAAAGGTGTGCAGAACCATAAAAACACACAGGTTTCATGGGAACTGTGCAGTCATGAACGTTTAACCGCTCATCCAGACAAATCTCAGGATGAATGTGACACTGTGAGCGGATTGATGGCTTTTCCAGGCAAAATAACTTTAAACAAGTCGAGTACAAATGGGAACAGAGAAAAGGCATAAGGAATATATTCAAATGCAAAATGGGTTGATTATTCTTCATTCTAGTGTCTAAAGTAATGCATCTCCTCAAGATTTTCCAGTGTAACAAAATGTAGCTCTCAAACAATACTGATGCAGAGAAGTGAAAAACAGATTGCATGTCTTATTAACAAAAAAAAGGTCTTCTTATAGTTTTTTGCAGAACAAACAGTCCGCATTTTCCACCCTGACCCCATATTTTAATGCATACCTTCATAATGGTGACCACTTCTTGTTTGACCCTAGTCAGCTCCTGTTGCAAGCTTCTCCTCTCTTCCTCGCTGGCTTTCTCCACCTGTTTCACCTGTTCCTCCATGCTCACCTGTAGTTGACGGCGCGCCTCCTCCGCCCTCTGGGCCACACCTAGAGCTCGCTCCAGCTCTTCAAATGCTGGGAAAGTGTCACATAAAGTGCTTTTAGGATGAGCAGACACAAAAGCGGGAAACAGAGAGAGGAGACATTATCACTTACCTGCTTTCTCCGACTTCTCTTTCTGTTCCTGGAGCTCATCTTTCTGAACGATGGTCTGCTGAAGTTTGGAGCGCAGCTGAGCAATCTCCTCTTCCTTCATCTCCAAAGTCTCGTGCATTTGACGCTTGGTTTCAGCGATGACCATTCCCTTCAAAATTACGCCATAGGTGAGTATTTAAGCGGGAGTTCAAACAAGATTTACAGTCAGTATGATCATATTTTGGTCTGATCCTCATGCAAAGCTCATATAACTTCAGTGCATATGGTATTTTGAAACTCCCTTGACAAACGAAACCTCATATGCACAGTATTGCAGTCACTTTTTTATTTTCCGAAATCTACTACCGATTTTGTCCAAATAGTCTACCACAAATTCCTGCAAACTAGGTTCCTTCCCCTGTACAGCAGGTTTTGTGCTCAGTTTGAGGACATGCGTGTAATTGTTTCTGACGTATGTTTGTGCTCTTTTACATTCCATACAATGACCCAAGTGGCAATGATCTCTATCCTGCAGGGTGAAGGTCAAAGGCTAAACATAACATGACTGATTTGATCCGAACTCAGTAGCAGACAGACAGCTCTCCATTTTTCACATAAATACAACCTAGAAGACTTTTTCTTGAGGGTGGAAAATCAACAATAAACCACGACAAGTAAAAAGCTTTTAAATAATAAAAAAATAATATACAGCGTAATATATATATATATATATATATTACGCTGTATATAATTTTTTTATATATATATATATATATATATATATATATATATATATATATATATATATACACACATATACATATATATATGTGTGTATATATATATATATATATATATATATATATATATATATGTGTATATATATATATATGTATATATACACATATACATATATATATATATATATATATATATATATATATATATATATATACATACATATACATACACATATACATATATACATAATCGTATGTTATATACTAAAAAAAAAAAAAAAAAAAATATATATATATATATATATATGCACATATTAAAAAAAAAAAAAAAATATATATATATATATATATATATATAGAATAATAATAATAATATGTAAAAAAAGATTTACAAAAACACATATATACAGTTGCAATCGAAATTATTCAACCCCCTGGACATGCAAGACATTTTGTTCCAGATAATTTGTTTTTCTAAAAACAAATCTACAAAGACATTAGGACACTATTAGATAAAGTATTTTAATACACATTTGAGTAATTCTGAGAACATAAATTGATAAATAATGGAAAAAAATCTAATTGGCTCTAAACGTTCATGTTCAAAATTATTCAACCCCCAAAAGTAAAATTTGGTGCAGAATCTTTTATTATTTAAAACTACCAATAAACGCTGTTTGAAAGTGTTTAGAAGCGCTGATCACCTCTCTACTGCAATCTTGGACCATTCCTCGGCTGAAAAAGCTTGCTTTGCTTTCTTCAAATTCAACCAAATATTTTCAATGAGAATTAAATCTGGAGACTGAACAGGCCACTCAAGAACATTCTGTGACTTATCCCTGAACCAAGCATAAGTAGATTTGGATGTTTACTTTGGGATGATTGTCCTGCAGGAAAGTCCATTGATCATCATCTTCGGTCTTTGCACCAAAGGCATCACAATTCTTGTAAAAATGGTCTGATACTTCAAAGAATCCATGGTTTCCTTCATACGGTCATGTTTTCCACTTCATGCTACAGTAAAACAACCCAATAATTGGATCAGCTCACCTCCATGTTTGACCATAGAGAAGTGTTCTTCTGCTCATTAGTTTTCCCTTTTTTGCACCAGACAATCCGCTGATCTATACGTCCAGAAAGTTCTAGTTTGGTCACATCACTCCATAAAACATTCTTCCAGAACTCCACAGGTCTATCCAAATACATTTTAGCATATTCAAGCTGACCTTTTTGTTCTTCTTGATCAAGAATGGTATTCGCCAAAGTGCCCCAACATGAAAGCCATGCTTGTCTTATGTTCATCTTCTACTCTGGAATGAAATATTTTTCCTCCTTTCATCAGGTCATCTCGCAAGTCTTTGGCTGTACATTGCAGGTTTTTCTCAGTTGCTCTGATCAAACATTTTATGAAATTGTGCATTTTTGGTTCAACACCCCCAAAGGTTTTCTGGTACAACACACATTAAACTAAGGAATAAGGCTTTTAATGTCTTAGAAATCTTCACGTAGCCTTAGACGTTCTAATACAATAAAACTATTTCTTCTCTATAGCTTTTGTGAAAGCTCTGTTGACTTTACCATATTTGCTACTAAACTTCAGCACATGCATGGGATAAATGTATAAATGTGTAACATCTCAAGCTGATTCAGTTTTTTAATAGTTTCTAAAGGCTTAATTGTGTTTTAGGACAAGTTTGTTCCCTACCACAAAAATAAATGACTTAAAACGGCAATGTTGAATAGGGGTTGAATAATTATGACAGCTGTGTTACTAAAAAAAAATCCTAGAACTCAAACACATTACAACAGTGCACTGGCATATTAAAAGTGACAATGTCAACATATAATGTCTGGGGGGTTGAATAATTTTGATTGCAACTGTATATATACATATACAAATTTCAAATGATAGGATTATATGTTATTATATAATTTAATTTGCATGCATAATTATACATAATCGTATGTTATAATCAAAAAAAAAAAAAATATATATATATAAAATTACTATAATATTTATTATTACTGAAATAACAAACATTAAATATTTAATTATTATTATTTCATTATAAAGTTACGTGTGTGTACACAATAACACAAAATAATATATTAAATAAAAATATACTACAATAAAATATACAATTTTATGGCCTATAAAAATATTTTAACTGGTCATTTCAGCCTCCACTCGCAGAGAAAAGTTAAATTTGGACCCTGCTTGACCACTCTCCTAAAATAATAAGCAAGACATATCTCCCGTATTACTTTTATATGCAAACATGTCAAAGTGAGCGACCCACAGGAAATATGTTTTCCGATCATTTTAAATAACCTTTCCGGGATAATTCATCTTTGTCTTTCGCTTAAAGAGGCCAGTGGAATTTATATTTGTACTTCTACTCACGCTGGCTCATAAACCGTCCCGTGGCAGTCGCACAACATAGCTGAACCCTTCTGAGAAGTAAAAACGAAGCGTGTCCTGTTTCTTTCTCACCTTGTCCTGCTCCAGCTGCTCGATGAGGTTCTTGGCGTCTCCCAGCTGCGTGATCAGCTTCGTCTTCTCTGTAGTGTGGAGTTCCTGGTAAACACACGGATGACAGACGGTGAGTGTGCGATGATGGATCTTAAGACATTACTCTCAGAATAATAATCAACACTTATTAAGCATCTATCATGAACACCCCAGAGCAAGCCGGTCTAGACAACCTGGATTAGGAAAGTGAGATGCTTGGAAACGTAGCAGCCAGCTGGAAATATACTGACCTGAAACGTTGACTTACAAACGTGGAGAAAAAAAAGGTTTGGTTGAATGTCAAGAACTCTTTGCCCATCCAGTAAGTCTGGCTACACACAACTGTAACAGTTAAAGGGTTAGTTCAGCCAAAAATGAAAATTAGCCCATTATTTACTCACCCTCCAGGTATCCTAGTTGTATATGACTTCCTTCTTTCAGACGAATAAAGTGCATTTATCCATAATAAAAAGTGCCTCACACAGCTCCAGGAGGTGAATAAAGACCTCCAGTAGAGAATCGATGCGTTTTTGTAAGAAAAATATCCATATTTAAAATGTAAGAATCACTTTAATCAAGACATTGCAAACATGCAAATTTTCTAAAAAAAAAAAAAAAGATATACAGAATAATAATATATTATGATAATACTATATATATATATATATATATATATATATATATATATATATATATATATATATATCTTACAAAAATTCACTATAGCAGGCCTCTGGAGCTATGTGAGACTTTTTATTATGGATGGATGCACTTTATTGGACTTGTTTTGGACTGATAAAGAGAAACACTTACACACTGCCATGATAAAGCTTGTGAGAGCCAGAACAATTTTTAATATAACTCTTGACTGGATTTGTCTGAAAGAAGGAATTCATATACATCTAGGATGCCTGGAGGGTGAGTAAATAATGGGCTAATTTTCATTTTTGGGTGAACGAACCCTTGGAGCATGTAAACTAAGGAGAAGTCACTTCCAGAACAAAAATTTACAGATAATTTATTCACTGTCTTTCTTTCTTTAATCAGAAAGAAATTATGTTTTTTGAGGAAAACATTTCAGGATTTCTCTCCATATAATGGACTTCTATGGTGCCTGTGAGTTTGAACTTCCAAATGCAGTTTAAAGGGCTCTAAACGATCCCAGCCGAGAAGGAAGGGTCTTATCTAGTGAAACGATTGGTTATTTTCTAAAAAAACAACAAAAAAAAAATATATATATTTTTTACAATTTATATACTTTTTAACCTCAAATGCTCGTTTTGTCTAACTCTGCATGTACTCTGTGTGTTCCGGTTCAAGACAGTTAGGGTATGTCGAAAAACTTCTCATTTCTCTTCCAACTTCAAAATCGCCCTATATCACTGTTTTAACATTTTTTGTAAAGGGCGTTTGATCTTCTTTGCACGTTCACTTTGTAAACACTGGGTCAGTACTTCTGCAGCGATGTAGGATGATTTTCAAAATGAGATGGGAGTTTTTTGACATACCCTAACTGTCATGGAATACACACAGTTTACGCAGAGCTAGACGAGCATTTGAGGTTAAAAAGTATATAAATTGTAATTCTTTTTAGAAAATAACCAATCATTTTCATCTGGGATTGTTTAGAGCCCTCTGAAGCTGCATTTAAACTGCATTTTGGAAGTTCAAACTCGGGGGCACCATAGAAGTCCATTATATGGAGAGAATTCAAGAAATGTTTTCCACAATAAACTATTTCTTTATGACTGAAGAAAGAAAAACAAACATCTTGGATGAAAAGGGGGTGAGTACATTATTTGTAAATTTTTGTTCTTGAAGTGAACTCCTTTAAGCGGGGTCTTTTATCATATTTATGTTGCGATGCACCAAAGAACATGCAAAAAACACTGCAATGCAAGGCTTTGCAACTGTTAAATGCCTTCATACTGATCTTCCAGATTGCATTTAAAGCAACCAAGGAGCTGTGAATAATTATCGATGTTTCCCGCCACAGATAAACACACATGCACACTAAGCAGGCCACATCCACATCACAGCAGCCCGTGGAGTCGTCGCACCCGACCGACAATCAAACCTCAATTACAACCCAGGACAGCAGCCAGCGGTTGTGGCAGCGTCGCTTCTAGCGCAAAATGCCACTCTGTTAGGGAATGGCGGTTACTTCCTGTTTCCTGCTGGTTTCCCTGAACTGAAGAGTTTGACACACACAGCTAGTGATGGACTGACACGGAAAAGAAGGAATTGTTGAATAAAGTCGCTATTTTAGTTTTCTTTGCGCACAAATGTATTCTAGTAGCTTCATAACATTACGGTTGAACCACTGATGTCACATGGACTATTTTAACAATATCCTTACTACCTTTCTGGGTCTTGAACTTGAGTTGCGTTGATGTCTATGCAAGGTTAGAAAGTTCTCAGATTTTATCAGAAATATCTTAATTTGTGTTGAGATGATGAACAATTGTCTTACCAAAACAAAAATTTGCAGATAATGTACTCACCCCCTTGTCATCCAAGATGTTCATGTCTTTCTTTCTTCAGTCGTAAGGAAATTATGTTTTTTGAGGAAAACATTTCAGGATTTCTCTCCATATAATGGACTTCTACGGTGCCCCGAGTTTGAACTTCCAAAATGCGGCTTCAAAGGGCTCTAAACGATCACAGCTGAGGAAAAAAGGGTCTTATCTAGCGAAACGATGGGTTATTAAAAAAATAAATAAATGCAATTTAAATACTTTTTAACCTCAAATGCTCATCTTGTCTTGCTTGGCAAGACGAGCGTTTGAGATTAAAAAGTATAGAAATTGTAAATGTTTTTAGAAAATAACTGATCGTTTCACTAGAGAAGACCCTTCTTCCTCAGCTGGGATCATTTAGAGCCTTTTGAAGCTGCATTTTGGAAGTTCAAACTCGGGGCACCGTAGAAGTCCATTATATGGAGAGAAATCCTAACATGTTTTCCTCAAAAAAACACAATTTCTTTACGACTGAAGAAAGAAAGACATGAAAATCTTGGATAACAAGGGAGTGAGTACATTATCTGTACATTTTTGTTCTGAAAGTGAACTACTCCTTTAATGACAGGATTTTTATTTTTGCGTGAACTATCCTTTTTTTAAAAAGCATTAGTTTCAATCTTAGCAAACATTCTACAGCTTAAAATTAAACTTTGGTGCGTGACAGTGTGCTTCGGACATAAAGGCCACTTTCCAGTGTACATTGTCTTAAGAAATGGTAAAATCTAGTTTTATTCTTCTAGTTTGATTTAATGGAGTGCTTCATCGTTTCACATTAATCTGAATGATTTAGTAGTCAAGCAAAGTAAAAGCAAAGTAAATCACAGAGTTGAGCTTCAGCTGGTGTGTTTTAGTGCGAGCGAGTGTGACGGTGAGATCGGAGGGGCTGTAATGTGTGCCTCTCGCTGTTTGAGGCGGGGAGAGGTTGATGTTAACCTCTGCTCTCTCTGTCCTGCTGAGCGTTGTTCCCACACACAGCACAAACACATCACATCCACAGGAAACACACTCACATTGCTCCAGCTGCTACCTACAAACACACCCACACATCCAACCCTAAATACACCAATGATACATGAATGCATGAATAAAATAAAGAATACAATTTTACAAAAAACATGCATTTATGAAATAAATAAAACTAAAATAAACCATGCAAGAATAAAAGAAGATGAATAATGTATGACTAATATAAATTAAATAAAAAACAAAAAAATGAAAATAATAAAATAAAATACAATTCTGCATAAATAAAATATAAATTTAAATGATACAAAAAAATAAACCAAAATAAATGTGGTAAAAAAACACTAAATTTCTACATAAATAAAATAATACATAAAAAATAAACTATGTAGGAACTGTATGAATAAAATGTGGCAAAAAAAGATAAACTATGCATGAATAAAAAAGAAAAAGAAAATACAATTATGAATAAAATATATTTAAATATAAAAATAAATATAATTAAAAAATAATCATAATATTTACAAAATAACCCATGTATAAATAAAAACAAAACAATTAAATAAAATGGATACATGAATAAACCATGTATGAATAAAATAAAAAACACTATTAAATCATGCATGAATAAAATAAAAAATTTAAATGCAATATTATGAAATCAACTACAACAAACTCAAAAAATAAAATACAATAAAATAAAGAAAATAAAGAAATAAACCATGAATAAATAAAAAAGTTACAAATACAACAAAATGAAGAAATAAAGTAAAATAAGAAAAAAATATCAATAATAAACCTTGTATGAATACAATAAAAAATGCAATATACTACAACAAACTCGAAAATGATTAATAATAAAATAATAAAATATAACATGACAAAAATAAAAATAATAAATAAACCATAAATTAATACGAACAAAATTAAACGAAAAATAGAAACAAATTAAATCATGTATAAATACAATTTAAAACACGAAAATGCAATATTATAAAATCAACTACAACAAACAGAGTTGAAATAAATAATAAATAAACAAACCATAAATGAATAAAATAAGTTACATTAAAATTTAAATAAAACTAGATTAAATAACCCTTGTATGAAAAAATAAAATAAAACACTAATTAAATCATGTATGAATAAAATAAAAATGAACATGCAATATTATGAAATAAACTGCAACAGACTAAAAAATTTATAGAATAAAATATAATATGACATAAATAAAAAAAACATAAATGATTAAAATTAAATTAGTTAATAAAACTAGATAAATAAAATAAACAATTTAAGAATAAAATATGAAATCAACATCAAAAAATTATAAAATAAATTAAAGCTGCAAGCAGCATTGAGCGGGGTTCGAGTATTTAAGGCCTTTATGGCTTCTATACTATTAGGGTGTTGGCCAACATAAAATATATGGTTGACACCAGAACATATCCATTACGAAGAATACACTCACAAACAGAAACATACACAGAAATGAAATGGTTAAACTATTGTGTTCATTAAGCATGATTACAGACACAGACAGATGCACACATATTTTGTTGCACATAAGAGATTTGTACAATAAATGATAAGTGACAACATGCTTAAGTCTTGTGTTTTTAAGATTTGATATATCATTGTCATGTTTCACTGTAATCATAACCATGTGTAATTGTCAAATATGGTATATCTGTATAAATTAAGTTTTAAACTTTGGCTAAATGTGATTTGAAAAGTTATAACAGTGATTTAGTATCACTAACATATAAATTCAAAACTACATAAAGCCATTAAACCCTACAAAGCACTGTTGTATTAACATGTGTAAGCCCATTAGTGGTATTCTACTGCCATCTAGTGGCTATAGTTGTAATTTTATTGAAAGAGAGGTGCATTGTTTTTAAGCTTTATAACAATTACATTGCCTTTTTTGCCCAATGTCCATAAACATATGCTTGTTTCGAATCATATGATGCATGACTTTACTTAAGTTTGTGAATTTTTTTTTTTCTTTTAGTATTTGTAGACTTTTAGGTACACTTGATGAAAACCATACTATGAAAATGCCCTGTTATAGCTGTCCAAATGCAAATGTTCAACTTTTTTTTTGATAATTACTGACCAAGAGAGTCTGGATAATTGTACTGAAGTGATTGTATTGACTATGGGTTGAAAACCCAGGACGAGCTCACCAAAGTATGTTTTTTAAATTATCTCACGTATTAAAAGAACAGTTTGATTGACAACAGTGGTCCTAGAGGCAAAGTTGTTCAGAATGAGGAGATGTATCATGTGATATGAAGATATAGTGTATATGTGAATATTTGGACGTTTCATTGGGTTTTTAGTTCTTTATACAATAGAAATATCATGTTTTTGACACCTTTTTAACTGTTATAGCGCCACCTATTGTCTAATCTTCATGAAACTTTGCATGCTTATTAAGAGTCATGGGGTACACGTTGTCACCAATTTTTGTAAAGTTTTGAGTTTTTGTTTAGGTTTTATAGCCTTTTGAGTGTGTGTGGCCACGCCCCTTTTGTAAATGACCCTGTTATAGCCCACCAAAGGACAAAATTCCACATTTTTTTGATAATTATTGATCTAGAGAGTCCAGAGAATATTACTGCAGTGGTTTGATCGAGATCGGGCGAAAAACCTAGGACTAGTTCGCAAAAGTAGGTTTTTAACATATTTGTGAATAATTAATGAACGATTTGATTGACAGCAATGGTTCTTGAGGCAAAGTTTCTCGGCATGAGGAGATCTATCAAACGATATGTATCTTGTGTGAATAAGTGAAACGCCGCGCGATTACAGAGCCCAAAAATTCGTTAGCGCCAACTAGTGGCCGATTTCTTTCAAAATTCTTACAGACCTTTAGGGCCATGAGTCAAACATGCCCACCGAGTTTGGTTCCGATCGACCTCCGTTAACCTTGTCAAATAGGTGCTCAAACTTCATTGGCCAATGGCGGCCATGTTTTTTGAGATACGCCAATGTCCTCATAGACACTTGTGCCCCTTTGGTCCAAGAGACTGCATACCAATTTTGAAGTCGATCGGACTAACGGCTGTGTATTTATAGTCAATAATATGTTTTTTCCGTTTTATAGCGCCACCAAGTGGAAAAGCTCCGCAATTTTTTTTTATTTGACCAAGGATCGAGCGTATACACATGTGTACCGAGTTTGGTGAAGATATCTCATTCCGTTCAAAAGTTATAGCCATTTTAGTAAAATTGACCCCTCACTTTCGAACGTTTTGGTGGTCCTTTACGACCGTGAGTGAAAAATTCAACTTTTTTTTGATAATTATTGATATTCAGTGTCCAGAGAATTTTTCTGCACTGGTTTGGTTCCGATCGGGTGAAAAACCTAGGACTAGTTCGCAAAAGTAGGTTTCGGACATACGTCCATTTGTCGGGGTCAAGCGTGCGTCGCAGCTCAAAAATTTCGTAATACACTTTTCTTCGGCCTGACCCAAGGAACGCAACGATGTAAAGTTTTTGAGTCTACGACAAGCGGTTTACGAGATTATGGCCAAAATGTCAAAAAATTTTGTTTTTTGCGCTGTAGCGCCACCTATGGTCCGATTGGGCTGATACTTTGATAGGTTCTCCTCGATTTTTGCTCTATCTTCTGACCAAGTTTCAAGTCTCTAGGCCTTACGGTTTGGGCTGCACGTTCAGTTTTACGGCAGAAAAATAATAATAATAATAATAATTAAAGCTGCAAGCAGCATTGAGCGGGGTTCGAGTATTTAAGGCCTTTATGGCTTCTATACCGTTAAGGTGTTGGCCAACATGAAATATATGGTTGACACCAGAACATATCCATTACGAAGAATACACTCACAAACAAAAACATACACAGAAATGAAATGGTTAAACTATTGTGTTCATTAAGCATGATTACAGACACGGACAGATGCACACATATTTTGTTGCACATAAGAGATTTGTATAATAAATGATTAGTGACAAAATACTTAAGACTTGTGTTTTTAAGATTTGATATATCATTGTCATGTTTCACTGTAATCATAATCATGTGTAATTGTCAAATATGATATATCTGTATAAATTAAGTTTTAAATTTGGCTAAATGTGATTTGAAAAGCTATAACAGTGATTTAGTATCACTTACATATCAATTCAAAACTACATAAAGCCATTAAACCATACAAAGCACTGTTCTATTAAAATGTGTAAGCCCATTAGTGGTATTCTACTGCCATCTAGTGGCTATAGTTGTAATTTTGTTGAAATAGAGGTGCATTTTTTGTAAGCTTTATAAGTATTAAATTGCCCTTTTTGCCATAAACATGTGCTTATTTGAATCATATGATGCATGATTTTTACTTAAGTTTGTGAATTTTTGTTTTCTTTTAGTATTTGTAGACTTTTAGGTACACTAGATAAAAAGCATATTATGAAATGGCTCTGTTATAGCTGTCCAAATGCAAATCTTCAACATTTTTTTGATGATTATTGACTAAGAGAGTCTGGAGAATTGTACTGCACTGATTTTATTGAGTATGGGTTGAAAAACCAGGACGAGTTCACCAAAGTATATTTTTAAAATTATCTCATGTATTAAAAGAACAGTTTGATTGACAACATTGGTCCTAGAGGCAAAGTTGTTCAGAATGAGGAGATCTATCATATGATATGAAGATATTGTGTATATGTGAAGATATTGACGTTTAATTGGGTTTTTAGTTCTATATACAATAGAAATATCATGTTTTGACACCTTTTTAACTGTTATAGCGCCACCTATGGTGCGATCGTCATGAAACTTTGCATGCTTGTTAAGGGTCATCTGTTACATGTTGTCACCGATTTTTGTAAAGTTTTGAGTTTTTGTTTAGGTTTTATAGGCTTTTGAGTATATGTGGCCACACCCATTTTGTAAATGACCCTGTTTTAGCCCAAAAAAGGACAAAATTCAACATTTTTTTGATAATTATTGATCTAGAGAGTCCAGAGAATATTTCTGCAGTGGTTTGATCCAGATCGGGCAAAAAACCTAGGACTAGTTCGCAAAAGTAGGTTTTTAACATATTTGTGAATAATTAATGAACGATTTGATTGACAGCAATGGTTCTTGAAGCAATTTTTCTCGGCACGAGGAGATCTATCAAATGATATGCATATTGTGTGGATGTGTGAAACGCCGCGCGATTCCAGAGCCAAAAAAACTCGTTAGCGCCAACTAGTGGCCGATTTCTTTCAAAATTCTTACAGACCTTTATGGCCGTGAGTCGAACATGCCCACCGAGTTTCGTTCTGATTGACCTCCGTTAACCTTGTCAAATAGGTGCTCAAACTTCATTGACCAATGGCGGCCATGTTTTTTGAGATACGCCAATGTCCTCATAGACACTTGTGCCCCTTTGGTCCAAGTCACTGCATACCAATTTTCAAGTCGATCGGACTAACGGCTGTGTATTTATAGTCAATAACATGTTTTTTCCGATTTATAGCGCCACCAAGGGGTCAAGCTCAGCAATTTTTTTTATT
Organism: Garra rufa; assembly: GCF_049309525.1. Taxonomy (NCBI): domain Eukaryota; kingdom Metazoa; phylum Chordata; class Actinopteri; order Cypriniformes; family Cyprinidae; genus Garra; species Garra rufa. The sequence continues at coordinate 6,998,344 of NC_133362.1, read as the reverse complement.
TGACCAAGGATCGAGCTTCTACACATGTGTTCCGAGTTTGGTGAAGATATCTCATTCCTATCAAAAGTTATAGCCATTTTAGTAAAAGTGGCCCCTCACTTTCGAACGTTTTGGTGGCCCTTTGCGACCGTGAGTGAAAAATTCAACTTTTTTTTGATAATTATTGATATTCAGTGTCCAGAGAATATTCCTGCACTGGTTTGGTTCCGATCGGGCGAAAAACCTAGGACTAGTTCGCAAAAGTAGGTTTTGGACATAACTCAAGTTTATGGGAAAACGGGGCCTCCGGGACCCCAAATCACAGATGAGTATTTGACAATTGTCTAGACCCAGGGATTCCAAAAATGTAATTTTTTTGAGTCTACGACACACGGTTTGGGAGTTATGATGACTTTCGCGTTTTTGGTCGCTATAGCGCCACCTATGGTCCGATTGGGCTGATTCTTTGTGAGGTTCTCCTCGATTTTTGCTCTATCATTTGACCAAGTTTCAAGTCTCTAGCACTTACGGTTTGGGCTGCACGTTCAGTTTTACGGCAGAAAAATAATAATAATAATAATAAAAACCTTAACAATTACAATAGGGATTCAGTGCTACGCACTCGAACCCCTAAATATAGCTGCAAGCAGCAATTAACGGGGTTCGAGTATTTAAGGGCTTTATGGCTTCTATACTGTTAGGGTGTTGGCCAACATGAAATACATGGCTGACACCAGAACATATCCATTATGAAGAATTCACAGATAAACAGAAACTTACATTGAAATGAAATGGTTAAACTGTTATGTTCATTAAGCATGATTACACACACAGACGGATAGACACACATTTTGTTGCATGTAAGAGATTTCTTTAACAATATAACAGGTCCTTTTAAGAGTTTATATCCCATTTTCAGGTCTCACTGTAACCAAAATCTGGCTTAACTGTAAAAACAAATTTGTCTGTATGAACAAAATGGTAAATTTTGACAGCAGTGATCCTAGAGACAAAGTTTTTTAGAATGAGGCAATATGTCATATGATATGAAGATATAGCGTATATGTGAGTATATAGACGGTTTATTGTGATTTCAGTTCATTTACAATCGAAATATCATGTTTTTGACACCTTTTTAATTGTTATAGCGCCACCTGTGGTCCGATCTTCATGAAACTTCACATGCTTGTTAAGACTCATCGGGTACATGTTGTCACCAATTTTTGTAAAGTTTTGAGTTTTTGTTTAGGTTCTATAGGCTTTTGAGTATATGTGGCCACGCCCCTTTTCTAAATGACCCTGTTATAGCCAACCAAAGGACAAAATTCAACATTTTTTTGATAATTATTCATCTAGAGAGTCCAGAGAATATTACTACAGTGGTTTGATGTAGATCGGGCAAAAAACCTAGGACTAGTTCACAAAAGTAGGTTTTTACCATATTTGTGAATAATTAATGAACAATTTGATTGACAGCAATAGTTCTTGAGACAAAATTTCTTGGCATGAGGAGATCTATCAAATTATATGAATAATGTGTGGATGTGTGAAACGCCACGCGATTACAGAGCCAAAAAAACTCGTTAGCGCCAACTAGTGGCCGATTTCTTTCAAAATTCTTACAGACCTTTAGGGGCATGAGTCGAACATGCCCACCGAGTTTCATTCCGATCGACCTCCGTTAACCTTGTCAAATAGGTGCTCAAACTTCATTGGCTAATGGCGGCCATGTTTTTTGAGATATGCCAATGTCCTCATAGACACTTGTGCCCCTTTGGTCCATGTCACTGCATACCAATTTTGAAGTCGATCGGACTAACGGCTGTGTATTTATAGTCAATAATATGCTTTTTCCGTTTTATAGCGCCACCAAGTGTTCAAGCTCTGCAATTTTTTTGATGTGACCAAGGATTGAGCTTATACACATGTGTACCGAGTTTGGTGAAGATATCTCATTCCATTCAAAAGTTATAGCCATTTTAGTAAAAGTGGCCCTGTCAGTATTGAACGTTTTGGTGGCCCTTTGCAACCGTGAGTCAAAAGTTCAACTTTTTTTTGATAATTATTGATATTCAGTGTCCAGAGAATATTTCTGCACTGGTTTGGTTCCGATCGGGCGAAAAACCTAGGACTAGTTCGCAAAAGTAGGTTTCGGACAAACGTCCAGTTTTCGGGGTCAAGCGTACGTCGCAGCTCAAAAATTTCGCAATACACTTTTGCTCGGCCTGACCCAAGGAACGCAACGATGTAAAGTTTTTGAGTCTACGACAAACGGTTTACGAGATTATGGCCAAAATGTCAAAAAAATTGTTTTTTTGCGCTCTAGCGCCACCTATGGTCCGATTAGGCTCATTCTTTTTTCAGGATGTCCCCACAGGAGGCTCTACCTTCTGACCAAGTTTCAAGTCTCTAGGTCTTACGGTTTGGGCTGCACGTTCAGTTTTAGGAAAAAAAAAAGATTATTTTAGCGATTACAAATAAACATTAAAGCTGCAAGCAGCATTGAGCGGGGTTCGAGTATTTAAGGCCTTTACGGCTACTATACTGTTAAGGTGTTGGCCAACATGAAATATATGGCTGACACCAGAACATATCCATTATGAAGAATTCACCGATAAACAGAAACTTACATTGAAATGAAGTGGTTAAACTGTTCATTAAGCATGATTACACACACAGACAGATAGACACACATTTTGTTGCATGTAAGAGATTTCTTTAACAATATAACAGGTCCTTTTAAGAGTTTATATCCCATTTTCAGGTCTCACTGTAACCAAAATCTGGCTTAACTGTAAAAACAAATATGTCTGTATGAACAAAATGGTAAATTTTGACAGCAGTGATCCTAGAGACAAAGTTTTTTAGAATGAGGCAATATGTCATATGATATGAAGATATAGCATATATGTGAGTATATAGACGGTTTATTGTGATTTCAGTTCATTTACAATCGAAATATCATGTTTTTGACACCTTTTTAACTGTTATAGCGCCACCTGTGGTCTGATCTTCATGAAACTTCACATGCTTGTTAAGACTCATCGGGTACATGTTGTCACCAATTTTTGTAAAGTTTTGAGTTTTTGTTTAGGTTCTATAGGCTTTTGAGTATATGTGGCCAGGCCCCTTTTCTAAATGACCCTGTTATAGCCAACCAAAGGACAAAATTCAACATTTTTTTGATAATTATTCATCTAGAGAGTCCAGAGAATATTACTACAGTGGTTTGATGTAGATCGGGCAAAAAACCTAGGACTAGTTCGCAAAAGTAGGTTTTTAACATATTTGTGAATAATTAATGAACAATTTGATTGACAGCAATAGTTCTTGAGACAAAATTTCTTGGCATGAGGAGATCTATCAAATGATATGAATAATGTGTGGATGTGTGAAACGCCACGCGATTACAGAGCCAAAAAAACTTGTTAGCGCCAACTAGTGGCCGATTTCTTTCAAAATTCTTACAGACCTTTAGGGGCATGAGTCGAACATGCCCACCGAGTTTCATTCCGATCGACCTCCGTTAACCTTGTCAAATAGGTGCTCAAACTTCATTGGCTAATGGCGGCCATGTTTTTTGAGATACGCCAATGTCCTCATAGACACTTGTGCCGCTTTGGTCCATGTCACTGCATACCAATTTTCAAGTCGATCGGACTAACGGCTGTGTATTTATAGTCAATAATATGCTTTTTCCGTTTTATAGCGCCATCAAGTGTTCAAGCTCTGCAATTTTTTTGATTTGACCAAGGATTGAGCTTATACACATGTGTACCGAGTTTGGTGAAGATATCTCATTCCATTCAAAAGTTATAGCCATTTTAGTAAAAGTGGTCCCGTCAGTGTTGAACGTTTTGGTGGCCCTTTGCGACCGTGAGTCAAAAATGTTACTTTTTTTTGATAATTATTGATATTCAGTGTCCAGAGAATATTTCTGCACTGGTTTGGTTCCGATCGGGCGAAAAACCTAGGACTAGTTCGCAAAAGTAGGTTTCGGACAAACGTCCAGTTTTCGGGGTCAAGCGTACGTTGCAGCTCAAAAATTTCGCAATACACTTTTGTTCGGCCTGACCCAAGGAACGCAACGATGTAAAGTTTTTGAGTCTACGACAAACGGTTTACGAGATTATGGCCAAAATGTCAAAAAATTTGTTTTTTTGCGCTCTAGCGCCACCTATGGTCCGATTAGGCTCATTCTTTTTTCAGGATGTCCCCACAGGGAGCTCTACCTTCTGGCCAAGTTTCAAGTCTCTAGGTCTTACGGTTTGGGCTGCACGTTCAGTTTTAGGAAAAAAAAAAGATTATTTTAGCGATTACAAATAAACAATATAGCTGCAAGCAGCAATTAACGGGGTTCGAGTATTTAGGGCTTTATGGCTTCTATACTGTTAGGGTGTTGGCCAACACGAAATATATGGCTGACACCAGAACATATCCATTATGAAGAATACACTCACAAACAGAAACTTACATTGAAATGAAATGGTTAAACTGTTATGTTCATTAAGCATGATTACAGACACAGACAGATGCCCACATATTTTGTTGCACCTAAGAGATTTGTTTAATAAATAAGTGAAAAAATGCTTAAGACTTGTGTTTTTAAGATTTGATATATCATTGACATGTTTCAGTGTAATCATAATCATGTGTAATTGTCAAATATGATATATCTGTATAAATTAAGTTTTAAACTTTGGCTAAATGTGATTTGAAAAGTTATAACAGTGATTAAGTATCATTTACATATGAATTCAAAACTATATAAAGCCATTAAACCATACAAAGCACTGTTCTATTAATATGTGTAAGCCCATTAGTGGTATTCTACTGCCATCTAGTGGCTATAGTTGTAATTTTATTGAAATAGAGGTACATTGTTTGTAAGCTTTATAACTATTAAATTGCCTTTTTTTGCACAGTGTCCATAAACATATGCTTTTTTTTTAATCATATGATACATACTTTTACTTAGGTTTGTGAAATGTTGTTTTATTTTAGTATTTGTAGACTTTAATCTACACTAGATAAAAAGCATATTATGAAATTGCTCTGTTATAGCTGTCCAATTGCAAATCTTTAACATTTTTTGATAATTATTGACTAAGAGAGTCTGGAGAATTGTACTGCACTGATTTTATTGAGTATGGGTGGAAAACCCAGGACGAGTTCACTAAAGTATGTTTTTAAAATCATCTCACGTATTAAAAGAACAGTTTGATTGACAACATTGGTCCTAGAGGCAAAGTTGTTCAGAATGAGGAGATCTATCATATGATATGAAGATATAGTGTATATGTGAAGATATCGACGTTTAATTGGGTTTTTATTTCTATATACAGTAGAAATATCATGTTTTTTTCACCTTTTTAACTGTTATAGCGCCACCTATGGTCCGATCTTCATGAAACTGTGCATGCTTGTTGAGGGTAACCTGGTACATGTTGACACCCATTTTTGTAAATTGTTGAGTATTTGTTTAGTTTTTATAGGCTTTTGAGTATGTGTGGTCATACCCCCTTTTCTAAATTAGCCCATTATAGCCAACCAAAGGACAAAATTCAACATTTTTTTGATAATTATTGATCTAGAGAGTCCAGAGAATATTACTGCAGTGGTTTGATCCAGATCGGGCTAAAATCCTAGGACTAGTTCGCAAAAGTAGGTTTTTAACATATTTGTGAATAATTAATGAACGATTTGATTGACAGCAATGGTTCTTGAGTCAAAGTTTTTCGGCATGAGGGGATCTATCAAATGATATGCATATTGTGTGGATGTGTGAAACGCCGCGCGATTACAGAGCCAAAAACACTCGTTAGCGCCAACTAGTGGCCGATTTCTTTCAAAATTCTTACAGACCTTTAGGGTCATGAGTCAAACATACCCACCGAGTTTCGTTCTGATTGACCTCCGTTAACCTTGTCAAATAGGTGCTCAAACTTCATTGGCCAATGGCGGCCATGTTTTTTGAGATACGCCAATGTCCTCATAGACACTTGTGCCCCTTTGGTCCAAGTCACTGCATACCAATTTTCAAGTCGATCGGACTAATGGCTGTGTATTTATAACTGTTTATATGCTTTTTCCGCCTTATAGCGCCACCAAGTGGACAAGCTCCGCAATTTTTTTGATTTGACCAAAGATTAAGCTTATACACGTGTGTGTCGAGTTTTGTGAAGATATCTCATTCCATTCAAAAGTTATAGCCATTTTATTAAAAGTGGCCCCGTCACTTTCGAACGTTTTGGTGGCCCTTTGCGACCGTGAGTCAAAAGTTCAACTTTTTTTTGATAATTATTGATATTTGGTGTCCAGAGAATATTTCTGCACTGGTTTGGTTCCGATCGGGCGAAAAACCTAGGACTAGTTCGCAAAAGTAGGTTTTGGACAAATTTCAAAATGGCGGAAAAATTTGCATACCGGAAATGAAATCGGAGATAGCCATTTTGTTTTGATTGAGCCAAGGATTCCAATGATATAAGACACTTGAGTCTAGGACAAACGGTTTAGGAGTTATGATAGGTTTCGCGTTTCGGTTCGCTATAGCGCCACCTATGGTCCGATTGGGCTGATTCTTTGTGAGGTTCTCCTCGATTTTTGCTCTATCATCTGACCAAGTTTCAAGTCTCTAGGCCTTACGGTTTGGGCTGCCCGTTCAGTTTTACGGCAGAAAAATAATAATAAAAATCCTAACAATTACAATAGGGATTCAGTGCTACGCACTCGAACCCCTAATTAAAGCTGCAAGCAGCATTTAGCGGGGTTCGAGTGTTTGAGGCCTTTATGGCTTCTATACTGTTAGGTTGTTGGCCAACATGAAATATATGGCTGACACCAGAACACATCCACGATGGAGAATACTCTGACAAACAGAAACATACACAGAAATGAAAAGGTTAAACTATTATGTTCATTAAGCATGATTACACACACAGACACATGCACACACATTTTGTTGAACGTAAGAGATTTCTTTAATAATATAACAGGTCCTTTTAAGAGTTTATATCCCATTTTCAGGTCTCACTGTAACCAAAATCTGGCTTAACTCTAAAAACAAATATGTCTGTATGAACAAAATGGTAAATTTTGACAGCAGTGATCCTAGAGACAAAGTTTTTTAGAATGAGGAAATCTGTCATATGATATGCAGATATAGTGTATATGTGAGTATATAGACGTTTTATTGTGATTTCAGTTCATTTACAATAGAAATATCATGTTTTTGACACCTTTTTAACTGTTATAGCACCACCTATGGTCCGATCTTCATGAAACTTTATATGCTTGTTAAGAGTCATTGGGTACATGTTGTCACCAATTTTTGTAAAGTGTTGAGTTTTTGTTTAGGTTCTATAGGCTTTTGAATGTATGTGGCCACGCCCGTTTCATAAATGACCCTGTTATAGCCAACCAAAGGACAAAATTCAACATTTTTTTGATAATTATTCATCTAGAGAGTCCAGAGAATATTACTACAGTGGTTTGATCTAGATCGGGCAAAAAACCTAGGACTAGTTCGCAAAAGTAGGTTTTTAACATATTTGTGAATAACGAATGAACGATTTGATTGACAGCAATGGTTCTTGAGACAAATTTTCTTGGCATGAGGAGATCTATCAAATGATATGAATATTGTGTGGATGTGTGAAACGCCACGCAATTACAGAGCAAAAAAATCTCGTTAGCGGCAACTAGTGGCCGATTTCTTTCAAAATTCTTACAGACGTTTAGGGCCATGAGTCGAACATGCCCACCGAGTTTCGTTCTGATTGACCTTCGTTAACCGTGTCAAATAGGTTCTCAAATTTCATTGGCTAATGGCAGCCATGTTTTTTGAGATATGCCAATGTCCTCATAGACCCTTGTGCCCCTTTGGTCCAAGACACTGCATACCAATTTTCAAGTCGGTCGGACAAACTGTTGTATATTTATAGCCGTTTATATATTTTTTCCGTCTTATAGCGCCACCAAGTGGTGAAGCTCCACAATTTTTTGGATTTGACCAATGATTGAGGTTATACACATCTGTACCGAGTTTGGTGAAGATATCTCATTCCATTCAAAAGTTATAGCCATTTTAGTAAAAGTGGCCCCGTCAGTATTGAACGTTTTGGTGGCCCTTTGCGGCCGTGAGTCAAAAATTCAACTTTTTTTTGATAATTATTGATATTCAGTGTTCAGAGAATATTCCTGCACTGGTTTGGTTCCGATCGGGCAAAAAACCTAGGACTAGTTCGCAAAAGTAGGTTTCGGACAAACGTCCAGTTTTCGGGGTCAACCTTGCGTCGCAGCTCAAAAATTTCGCAATACACTTTTGTTCGGCCTGACCCAAGGAACGCAATGATGTAAAGTTTTTGAGTCTACGACAAACGGTTTACGAGATTATGGCCAAAATGTCAAAAAAATTGTTTTTTTGAGCTGTAGCGCCACCTATGGTCCGATTAGGCTCATTCTTTTTTCAGGAGGTCCCCACAGGGAGCTCTACCTTCTGGCCAAGTTTCAAGTCTCTAGGCCTTACGGTTTGGGCTGCCCGTTCAGTTTTAGGAAAAAAAAAAAGATTAATATAGCGATTACAAATAAACATTAAAGCTGCAAGCAGCATTGAGCGGGGTTCGAGTATTTAAGGCCTTTATGGCTTCTATACCGTTAGGGTGTTGGCCAACATGAAATATATGGCTGACACCAGAACATATCCATTACGAAGAATACACTCACAAACAGAAACATACACAGAAATGAAATGGTTAAACTATTGTGTTCATTAAGCATGATTACAGACACAGACAGATGCACACATATTTTGTTGCACATAAGAGATTTGTATAATAAATGATAAGTGACAAAATGCTTAAGACTTGTGTTTTTAAGATTTGATATATAATTTTCATGTTTTACTGTAATCATAATCATGTGTAATTGTCAAATATGATATATCTGTATAAATTAAGCTTTAAACTTTGGCTAAATGTGATTTGAAAAGTTGTAACAGTGATTTAGTATCACTTGCATATAAATTCAAAACTACATAAAGCCTTTAAACCATACAAAGCACTGTTCTATTAACATGTGTAAGCCCATTAGTGGTATTCTACTGCCATCTAGTGGCTATAGTTGTAATTTTGTTGAAATAGAGGTGCATTGTTTTAAGCTTTATAACTATTAAATTGCTTTTTTTTTGCTCAGTGTCCATAAACATATGCTTGTTTTGAATCATATGATACATAATTTTACTTAGGTTTGTGAATTTTTTATTTTATTTTAGTATTTGTAGACTTTAATCTACACTAGATAAAAAGCATATTATGAAATGGCTCTGTTATAGCTGTCCAAATGCAAATGTTCAACATTTTTTTGATAATTACTGACCAAGAGAGTCTGGAGAATTGTACTGCACTGATTTTATTGAGTATGGTTTGAAAACCCAGGACGAGTTCACCAAAGTATGTTTTTAAAATTATCTCACGTATTAAAAGAACAGTTTGATTTACAACAGTGGTCCTTGAGGCAAAGTTGTTCAGAATGAGCAGATCTATCATGTGATATGAAGATATAGTGTATATGTGAATATATTGACGTTTAATTGAGTTTTTAGTTCTATATATAATAGAAATATCATGTTTTTGAAACCTTTTTAACTGTTACAGCGCCACCTATTATCCAATCGTCATGAAACTTTGCATGCTCGTTAAAGATCATCTGCTACATGTTGTCACCCATTTTTGGAAAGTTTTGAGTTTTTGTTTAGGTTTTATTGGCTTTTGGATATATATTACCACGCCCCCTTTACTAAATGAGCCAATTATAGCCAACCAAAAGACAAAATTCAACATTTTTTTGATAATTATTGATCTAGAGAGTCCAGATAATATTACTGCAGTGGTTTGATCCAGATCGGGCAAAAAACCTAGGACTAGTTCGCAAAAGTAGGTTTTTAACAAATGTGTGAATAATTAATGAATGATTTGATTGACAGCAATGGTTCTTGAAGCAATTTTTCTCGGCATGAGGAGATCTATCAAATGATATGCATATTGTGTGGATGTGTGAAACGCCACGCGATTACAGAGCCAAAAAACTCGTTAGCGCCAACTAGTGGCCGATTTCTTTCAAAATTCTTGCAGACCTTTAGGGCCGTGAGTCGAACATGCTCACCGAGTTTCGTTCTGATTGACCTCCGTTAACCTTGTCAAATAGGTGCTCAAACTTCAATTGCCAATGGCGGCCATGTTTTTTGAGATACGCCAATGTCCTCATAGATACTTGTGGCCCTTTGGCCCAAGACACTGCATACCAATTTTCAAGTCGATCGGACTAACGGCTGTGTATTTATAGCTGTTTATATGTCTTCTCCGCCTTATAGCGCCACCAAGTGGACAAGCTCCGCAATTTTTTTGATTTGACCAAAGATTCAGCTTATACACGTGTGTGTCGAGTTTGGTGAAGATATCTCATTCCATTCAAAAGTTATAGCCATTTTAGTAAAAGTGGCCCCGTCACTTTCGAACGTTTTTGTGGCCCTTTGCGACCGTGAGTCAAAAGTTCAACTTTTTTTTGATAATTATTGATATTCAGTGTCCAGAGAATATTTCTGCACTGGTTTGGTTCCGATCGGGCGAAAAACCTAGGACTAGTTCGCAAAAGTAGGTTTTGGACAAATTTCAAAATGGCGGAAAAATTTGCATACCGGAAATGAAATCGGAGATAGCCATTTTGTTTTGATTGAGCCAAGGATTCCAGTGATATAAGACACTTGAGTCTAGGACAAACGGTTTAGGAGTTATGATAGGTTTCGCGTTTCGGTTCGCTATAGCGCCACCTATGGTCCGATTGGGCTGATTCTTTGTGAGGTTCTCCTCGATTTTTGCTCTATCATCTGACCAAGTTTCAAGTCTCTAGGCCTTACGGTTTGGGCTGCCCGTTCAGTTTTACGGCAGAAAAATAATAATAATAATAATAATAATAAAAATCCTAACAAAAACAATAGGGATTCAGTGCTACGCACTCGAACCCCTAATTAAAGCTGCAAGCAGCATTGAGCGGGGTTCGAGTATTTAAGGCCTTTACGGCTTCTATACCGTTATGGTGTTGGCCAACATGAAATATATGGCTGACACCAGAACACATCCATGATGAAGAATTTACTCACAAACAGAAACATACACAGAAATGAAATGGTTAAACTGTTATGTTCATTAAGCATGATAACACACACAGACAGATGCACACACATTTTGTTGCACGTAAGAGATATCTTTAATAATGTAACAGGTCCTTTTAAGAGTTTATATCCCATTTTCAGGTCTCACTGTAACCAAAATCTGGCTTAACTGTAAAAACAAATATGTCTGTATGAAGAAAATGGTAAATTTTGACAGCAGTGATCCTAGAGACAAAGTTTTTTTAGAATGAGGCAATCTGTCATATGATATGAAGATATAGTGTATATGTGAGTATATAGACATTTTATTGTGATTTCAGTTCATTTACAATCGAAATATCATGTTTTTGACACCTTTGTAACTGTTATAGCGCCACCTATGGTCCGATCTTCATGAAACTTCACATGCTTGTTAAGAGTCATCGGATACATGTTGTCACCAATTTTTGTAAAGTTTTGAGTTTTTGTTTAGGTTCTATAGGGTTTTGAGTATATGTGGCCACGCCCCTTTTCTAAATGACCCTGTTATACCAAACCAAAGGACAAAATTCAACATTTTTTTGATAATTATTGATCTAGAGAGTCCAGAGAATATTACTGCAGTGGTTTGATCGAGATCGGGCAAAAAACCTAGGACTAGTTCGCAAAAGTAGGTTTTTGACATATTTGTGAATAAATAATGAACGTTTTGATTGACAGCAATGGTTCTTGAGACAAAGTTTCTCGGCAGGAGGAGATCTATCGAACGATATGTATCTTGTGTGAATGAGTGAAACGCCGCACGATTACAGAGCCAAAAAACCTCGTTAGCGCCAACTAGTGGCCAATTTCTTTCAAAATTCTTACAGACCTTTAGGGCTGTTAGTCGAACATGCCCACCGAGTTTCGTTCTGATTGACCTCCGTTAACCTTGTCAAATAGGTGCTCAAACTTCATTGGTCAATGGCGGCCATGTTTTTTTAGATACGCCAATGTCCTCATAGACAATTGTGCCCCTTTGGTCCAAGTCACTGCATACCAATTTTCAAGTCGATCGGACTAACGGCTGTGTATTTATAGTCAATAATATGCTTTTTCCGTTTTAAAGCGCCACCAAGTGTTCAAGCTATGCAATTTTTTTGATTTCACCAAGGATTGAGCTTATTCACATGTGTACCGAGTTTGGTGAACATATCTCATTCCATTCAAAAGTTATAGCCATTTTAGTAAAAGTGGCCCCGTCAGTATTGAACGTTTTGGTGGCCCTTTGCGACCGTGAGTCAAAAATGTTACTTTTTTTTGATAATTATTGATATTCAGAGTCCAGAGAATATTTCTGCACTGGTTTGGTTCCGATCGGGCGAAAAACCTAGGACTAGTTCGCAAAAGTAGGTTTCGGACAAACGTCCAGTTTTCGGGGTCAAGCGTACGTCGCAGCTCAAAAATTTTGCAATACACTTTTGTTCGGCCTGACCCAAGGAACGCAACGATGTAAAGTTTTTGAGTCTACGACAAGCGGTTTACGAGATTATGGCCAAAATGTCAAAAATTTTAGTTTTTTGCGCTGTAGCGCCACCTATGGTCCGATTAGGCTCATTTTCTTTTCAGGATGTCCCCACAGGGAGCTCTACCTTCTGGCCAAGTTTCAAGTCTCTAGGCCTTACGGTTTGGGCTGCACGTTCAGTTTTAGGGAAAAAAAAGAGATTAATATAGCGATTACAAATAAACAATATAGCTGCAAGCAGCAATTAACGGGGTTCGAGTATTTAAGGGCTTTATGGCTTCTATACCGTTAGGGTGTTGGCCAACACGAAATATATGGCTGACACCAGAACATATCCATTATGAAGAATTCAATCACAAACAGGAACATACACAGAAATGAAATGGTTAAAGTATTGTGTTCATTAAGCATGATTACATACACAGACAGATGCACACATATTTTGTTGCACATAAGAGATTTGTACAATAAATGATAAGTGACAACATGCTTTAGACTTGTGTTTTTAAGATTTGATATATCATTGTCATGTTTCACTGTAATCATAATCATGTGTAATTGTCAAATATGATATATCTGTATAAATTAACTTTTAAACTTTGGCTAAATGTGATTTGAAAAGTAATATCAGTGATTTAGTATCATTTACATATAAATTCACAACTATATAAAGCCATTAAACCATACAAAGCACTGTTCTGGTAAATCTGTATGTGTAAGCCCATTAGTGGTATTCTACTGCCATCTAGTGGCTATAGTTGTAATTTTGTTGAAATAGAGGTTCATTGTTTTAAGCTTTATAATTATTAAATTGCTTTTTTTTTGCTCAGTGTTCATAAACATATGCTTGTTTTGAATCATATGATACATAATTTTACTTAGGTTTGTGAATTTTTGTTTTATTTTAGTATTTGTAGACTTTAATCTACACTAGATAAAAAGCATATTATGAAATGGCTCTGTTATAGCTGTCCAAATGCAAATGTTCAACATTTTTTGATTATTATTGACTAAGAGAGTCTGGAGAATTGTACTGCACTGATTTTATTGAGTATGGTTTGAAAACCCAGGACAAGTTCACCAAAGTATGTTTTTAAAATTATCTCATGTTTTAAAAGAACAGTTTGATTGACAACATTGGTCCTAGAGGCAAAGTTGTTCAGAATGAGGAGATCTATCATATGATATGAAGATATAGTATATATGTGAAGATTTTGACGTTTAATTAGGTTTTAAGTTCTATATACAACAGAAATATCATGTTTTTTACACCTTTTTAACTGTTATAGCGCCACCTATGGTCCGATCGTAATGAAACTTTGCAAGCTTGTTAAGGGTCATCTGCTACATGTTGTCACCCATTTTTGTAAAGTTTTGAGTTTTTGTTTAGGTTTTATAGGCTTTTGGATATATGTTGCCACGCCCAGTTTACTAAATTAGCCCATTATAGCCAACCAAAGGACAAAATTCAACATTTTTTTGATAATTATTGATCTAGAGAGTCCAGAGAATATTACTGCAGTGGTTTGATCCAGATCGGGCAAAAAACCTAGGACTAGTTCGCAAAAGTAGGTTTTTAACATATTTGTGAATAATTAATGAACGATTTGATTGACAGCAATGGTTCTTGAAGCAATTTTTCTCTGCATGGGGGGATCTATCAAATGATATGCATATTGTGTGGATGTGTGAAACGCCGCGCAATTACAGAGGCAAAAAATCTCGTTAGCGCCAACTAGTGGCCGATTTTTTTCAAAATTCTTGCAGACCTTTAGGGCCGTGAGTCGAACATGCCCACCGAGTTTCGTTCTGATTGACCTCCGTTAACCTTGTCAAATATGTACTCAAACTTCATTGGCCAATGGCGGCCATGTTTTTTGAGATACGCCAATGTCCTCATAGACACTTGTGCCCCTTTGGTCCAAGTCACTGCATACCAATTTTGAAGTCGATCGGACTAACGGCTGTGTATTTATAGTCAATAATATGTTTTTTCCTTTTTATAGCGCCACCAAGTGGTCAAGCTCAGCAACTTGTTTTGATTTGAGCGAAGATTAAGCTTATACACATGTGTACCGAGTTTGGTGAAGATATCTCATTCCATTCAAAAGTTATAGCCATTTTAGTAAAATTGACCCCTCACTTTCGAACTTTTTGGTGGTCCTTTGCGACCGTGAGTGAAAAATGCAACTTTTTTTTGATAATTATTGATATTCAGTGCCCAGAGAATTTTTCTGCACTGGTTTGGTTCCGATCGGGTGAAAAACCTAGGACTAGTTCGCAAAAGTAGGTTTCGGACATACGTCCATTTTTCGGGGTCAACCGTGCGTCGCAGCTCAAAAATTTCGTAATACACTTTTGTTCGGCCTGACCCAAGGAACGCAACGATGTAAAGTTTTTGAGTCTACGACAAGCGGTTTACGAGATTATGCGGAAAATGTCAAAAATCTTAGTTTTTTGCGCTGTAGCGCCACCTTTGGTCCGATTTGGGCGAGTCTATGGATCCTCGATTCTGGCCGGAGTCCCGATAATCTGACCAAGTTTCAAGTCTCTAGGCCTTACGGTTTGGGCTGCACGTTCAGTTTTAGGGCGGAATAATAATAATAATAAAAATCCTAACAATTACAATAGGGTTTCAGTGCTACGCACTCGAACCCCTAATAATAAAAATCCTAACAAAAACAATAGGGATTCAGTGCTACGCACTCGAACCCCTAAATATAGCTGCAAGCAGCAATTAACGGGGTTCGAGTATTTAAGGGCTTTATGGCTTCTATACCGTTAGGGTGTTGGCCAACACGAAATATATGGCTGACACCAGAACATATCCATTATGAAGAATTCAATCACAAACAGGATCATACACAGAAATGAAATGGTTAAAGTATTGTGTTCATTAAGCATGATTACATACACAGACAGATGCACACATATTTTGTTGCACATAAGAGATTTGTACAATAAATGATAAGTGACAACATGCTTTAGACTTGTGTTTTTAAGATTTGATATATCATTGTCATGTTTCACTGTAATCATAATCATGTGTAATTGTCAAATATGATATATCTGTATAAATTAACTTTTAAACTTTGGCTAAATGTGATTTGAAAAGTAATATCAGTGATTTAGTATCATTTACGTATAAATTCACAACTATATAAAGCCATTAAACCATACAAAGCACTGTTCTGGTAAATCTGTATGTGTAAGCCCATTAGTGGTATTCTACTGCCATCTAGTGGCTATAGTTGTAATTTTGTTGAAATAGAGGTTCATTGTTTTAAGCTTTATAATTATTAAATTGCTTTTTTTTGCTCAGTGTCCATAAACATATGCTTGTTTTGAATCATATGATACATAATTTTACTTAGGTTTGTGAATTTTTGTTTTATTTTAGTATTTGTAGACTTTAATCTACACTAGATAAAAAGCATATTATGAAATGGCTCTGTTATAGCTGTCCAAATGCAAATGTTCAACATTTTTTTGATAATTACTGACCAAGAGAGTCTGGAGAATTGTACTGCACTGATTTTATTGAGTATGGTTTGAAAACCCAGGACGAGTTCACCAAAGTATGTTTTTAAAATTATCTCACGTATTAAAAGAACAGTTTGATTTACAACAGTGGTCCTTGAGGCAAAGTTGTTCAGAATGAGCAGATCTATCATGTGATATGAAGATGTAGTGTATATGTGAAGATATTGACGTTTAATTGAGTTTTTAGTTCTATATATAATAGAAATATCATGTTTTTGAAACCTTTTTAACTGTTACAGCGCCACCTATGTTCCGATGGTCATGAAACTTTGCTTGCTTGTTAAAGATCATCTGCTACATGTTGTCACCCATTTTTGGAAAGTTTTGAGTTTTTGTTTAGGTTTTATTGGCTTTTGGATATATATTACCACGCCCCCTTCACTAAATGAGCCAATTATAGCCAACCAAAAGACAAAATTCAACATTTTTTTGATAATTATAGATCTAGAGAGTCCAGAGAATATTACTGCAGTGGTTTGATCCAGATCGGGCAAAAAACCTAGGACTAGTTCGCAAAAGTAGGTTTTTAACAAATGTGTGAATAATTAATGAATGATTTGATTGACAGCAATGGTTCTTGAAGCAATTTTTCTCGGCATGAGGAGATCTATCAAATGATATGCATATTGTGTGGATGTGTGAAACGCCGCGCGATTACAGAGCCAAAAAACTCGTTAGCGCCAACTAGTGGCCGATTTCTTTCAGAATTCTTGCAGACCTTTAGGGCCGTGAGTCGAACATGCTCACCGAGTTTCGTTCTGATTGACCTCCGTTAACCTTGTCAAATAGGTGCTCAAACTTCAATTGCCAATGGCGGCCATGTTTTTTGAGATACGCCAATGTCCTCATAGATACTTGTGGCCCTTTGGCCCAAGACACTGCATACCAATTTTCAAGTCGATCGGACTAACGGCTGTGTATTTATAGCTGTTTATATGTCTTCTCCGCCTTATAGCGCCACCAAGTGGACAAGCTCCACAATTTTTTTGATTTGACCAAAGATTCAGCTTATACACGTGTGTGTCGAGTTTGGTGAAGATATCTCATTCCATTCAAAAGTTATAGCCATTTTAGTAAAAGTGGCCCCGTCACTTTCGAACGTTTTTGTGGCCCTTTGCGACCGTGAGTCAAAAGTTCAACTTTTTTTTGATAATTATTGATATTCAGTGTCCAGAGAATATTTCTGCACTGGTTTGGTTCCGATCGGGCGAAAAACCTAGGACTAGTTCGCAAAAGTAGGTTTTGGACAAATTTCAAAATGGCGGAAAAATTTGCATACCGGAAATGAAATCGGAGATAGCCATTTTGTTTTGATTGAGCCAAGGATTCCAGTGATATAAGACACTTGAGTCTAGGACAAACGGTTTAGGAGTTATGATAGGTTTCGCGTTTCGGTTCGCTATAGCGCCACCTATGGTCCGATTGGGCTGATTCTTTGTGAGGTTCTCCTCGATTTTTGCTCTATCATCTGACCAAGTTTCAAGTCTCTAGGCCTTACGGTTTGGGCTGCCCGTTCAGTTTTACGGCAGAAAAATAATAATAATAATAATAATAATAATAATAATAATAATAAAAATCCTAACAAAAACAATAGGGATTCAGTGCTACGCACTCGAACCCCTAATTAAAGCTGCAAGCAGCATTGAGCGGGGTTCGAGTATTTAAGGCCTTTACGGCTTCTATACCGTTAAGGTGTTGGCCAACATGAAATATATGGCTGACACCAGAACATATCCATTATGAAGAATTCACCGATAAACAGAAACTTACATTGAAATGAAATGGTTAAACTGTTATGTTCATTAAGCATGATTACACACACAGACAGATAGACACACATTTTGTTGCATGTAAGAGATTTCTTTAACAATATAACAGGTCCTTTTAAGAGTTTATATCCCATTTTCAGGTCTCACTGTAACCAAAATCTGGCTTAACTGTAAAAACAAATTTGTCTGTATGAACAAAATGGTAAATTTTGACAGCAGTGATCCTAGAGACAAAGTTTTTTAGAATGAGGCAATATGTCATATGATATGAAGATATAGCATATATGTGAGTATATAGACGGTTTATTGTGATTTCAGTTCATTTACAATCGAAATATCATGTTTTTGACACCTTTTTAACTGTTATAGCGCCACCTGTGGTCCGATCTTCATGAAACTTCACATGCTTGTTAAGACTCATCGGGTACATGTTGTCACCAATTTTTGTAAAGTTTTGAGTTTTTGTTTAGGTTCTATAGGCTTTTGAGTATATGTGGCCACGCCCCTTTTCTAAATGACCCTGTTATAGCCAACCAAAGGACAAAATTCAACATTTTTTTGATAATTATTCATCTAGAGAGTCCAGAGATTATTACTATTGTGGTTTGATGTAGATCGGGCAAAAAACGTAGGACTAGTTCGCAAAAGTAGGTTTTTAACATATTTGTGAATAATTAATGAACAATTTGATTGACAGCAATAGTTCTTGAGACAAAATTTCTTGGCATGAGGAGATCTATCAAATGATATGAATAATGTGTAGATGTGTGAAACGCCGCGTGATTACAGAGCCAAAAAAACTTGTTAGCGCCAACTAGTGGCCGATTTCTTTCAAAATTCTTACAGACCTTTAGGGGCATGAGTCGAACATGCCCACAGAGTTTCATTCCGATCGACCTCCGTTAACCTTGTCAAATAGGTGCTCAAACTTCATTGGCTAATGGCGGCCATGTTTTTTGAGATACGCCAATGTCCTCATAGACATTTGTGCCCCTTTGGTCCAAGTCACTGCATACCAATTTTCAAGTCGATCGGACTAACGGCTGTGTATTTATTGTCAATAATATGCTTTTTCCGTTTTATAGCGCCACCAAGTGTTCAAGCTCTGCAATTATTTTGATTTGACCAAGGATTGAGCTTATACACATGTGTACCGAGTTTGGTGAAGATATCTCATTCCATTCAAAAGTTATAGCCATTTTAGTAAAAGTGGCCCCGTCAGTATTGAACGTTTTGGTGGTCCTTTGCGACCGTGAGTCAAAAATTTTACTTTTTTTTGATAATTATTGATATTCAGAGTCCAGAGAATATTTCTGCACTGGTTTGGTTCCGATCGGGTGAAAAACCTAGGACTAGTTCGCAAAAGTAGGTTTTGGACAAACGTCCAGTTTTCGGGGTCAAGCGTACGTCGCAGCTCAAAAATTTCGCAATACACTTTTGTTCGGCCTGACCCAAGGAACGCAACGATGTAAAGTTTTTGAGTCTACGACAAGCGGTTTACGAGATTATGGCCAAAATGTCAAAAAATTTGTTTTTTTGCGCTGTAGCGCCACCTATGGTCTGATTAGGCTCATTCTTTTTTCAGGATGTCCCCACAGGGAGCTCTACCTTCTGGCCCAGTTTCAAGTCTCTAGGCCTTACGGTTTGGGCTGCACGTTCAGTTTTAGGAAAAAAAAAAAGCTTAATATAGCGATTACAAATAAACAATATAGCTGCAAGCAGCAATTAACGGGGTTCGAGTATTTAAGGCCTTTATGGCTTCTACACTGGTAGGGTGTAGGCCAACATGAAATTGATGGCGGACACCAGAACATATCCATGATGAAGAGTACACTCACAAACAGAAACTTACATTGAAATGAAATGGTTAAACTGTTATGTTCATTAAGCATGATCACACACAGACAGATGCACACATATTTTGTTGCACATAAGAGATTTGTATAATAAATAAGTAACAAAATGCTTAAAACTTGCGTTTTTAAGATTTTATATATCATTGTCATGTTTCACTGTAATCATAATCATGTGTAATTGTCAAATATGATATATCTGTATAAATTAAGTTTTAAACTTTGGCTAAATGTGATTTGAAAAGTTATAACAGTGATTTAGTATCACTAACATATAAATTCAAAACTACATAAAGCCATTAAACCCTACAAAGCACTGTTCTATTAACATGTGTAAGCCCATTAGTGGTATTCTACTGCCATCTAGTGGCTATAGTTGTAATTTTATTGAAATAGAGGTACATTGTTTGTAAGCTTTATAACTATTAAATTGCCTTTTTTTTGCCCAGTGTCCATAAACATATGCTTGTTTTGAATCATATGATTCATAATTTTACTTAGGTTTGTGAAATTTTTTTTTATTTTAGTATTTGTAGACTTTAATCTACACTAGATAAAAAAGCTTATTATGAAATGGCTCTGTTATAGCTGTCCAAATGCAAAACTTTAACATTTTTTTGATAATTATTGACCAAGAGAGTCTGGAGAATTGTACTGCACTGATTTTATTGAGTATGGGTGAAAAACCCAGGACGAGTTCACTAAAGTATGTTTTTAAAATCATCTCACGTATTAAAAGAACAGTTTGATTGACAACATTGGTACTAGAGGCAAAGTTGTTCAGAATGAGGAGATCTATCATATGATATGAAGATATAGTGTATATGTGAAGATATTGACGTTTAATTGGGTTTTTAGTTCCATATACAATAGAAATATCATGTTTTTGACACCTTTTTAACTGTTACAGCGCCACCTATTGTCCGATCGTCATGAACCTTTGCATGCTTGTTGAAGGTCATCTGCTACATGTTGTCACCCATTTTTGGAAAGTTTTGAGTTTTTGTTTAGGTTTTATTGGCTTTTGGATATATATTGCCACGCCCCCTTTATTAAATGAGCCCATTATAGCCAACCAAAGGACAAAATTCAACATTTTTTTGATAATTATTGATCTAGAGAGTCCAGAGAATATTACTGCAGTGGTTTGATCCAGATCGGGCGAAAAACCTAGGACTAGTTCGCAAAAGTAGGTTTTTAACATATTTGTGAATAATTAATGAAGGATTTGATTGACAGCAATGGTTCTTGAAGCAATTTTTCTCGGCATGAGGAGATCTATCAAATGATATGCATATTGTGTGGATGTGTGAAACGCCGCGTGATTACAGAGCCAAAAAACTCGTTAGCGCCAACTAGTGGCCGATTTCTTTCAAAATTTTTGCAGACCTTTAGGGGCATGAGTCGAACATGCTCACCGAGTTTCGTTCTGATTGACCTCCGTTAACCTTGTCAAATAGGTGCTCAAACTTTAATTGCCAATGGCGGCCATGTTTTTTGAGATACGCCAATGTCCTCATAGATACTTGTGGCCCTTTGGCCCAAGACACTGCATACCAATTTTCAAGTCGATCGGACTAACGGCTGTGTATTTATAGCTGTTTATATGTCTTCTCCGCCTTATAGCGCCACCAAGTGGTGAAGCTCCGCAATTTTTTTGATTTGACCAAAGATTCAGCTTATACACGTGTGTGTCGAGTTTGGTGAAGATATCTCATTCCATTCAAAAGTTATAGCCATTTTAGTAAAAGTGGCCCCGTCACTTTCGAACGTTTTTGTGGCCCTTTGCGACCGTGAGTCAAAAGTTCAACTTTTTTTTGATAATTATTGATATTCAGTGTCCAGAGAATATTTCTGCACTGGTTTGGTTCCGATCGGGCGAAAAACCTAGGACTAGTTCGCAAAAGTAGGTTTTGGACAAATTTCAAAATGGCGGAAAAATTTGCATACCGGAAATGAAATCGGAGATAGCCATTTTGTTTTGATTGAGCCAAGGATTCCAGTGATATAAGACACTTGAGTCTAGGACAAACGGTTTAGGAGTTATGATAGGTTTCGCGTTTCGGTTCGCTATAGCGCCACCTATGGTCCGATTGGGCTGATTCTTTGTGAGGTTCTCCTCGATTTTTGCTCTATCATTTGACCAAGTTTCAAGTCTCTAGGCCTTACGGTTTGGGCTGCCCGTTCAGTTTTACGGCAGAAAAATAATAATAATAATAATAATAATAATAATAATAATAATAAAAATCCTAACAAAAACAATAGGGATTCAGTGCTACGCACTCGAACCCCTAAATATAGCTGCAAGCAGCAATTAACGGGGTTCGAGTATTTAAGGCCTTTACGGCTTCTATACCGTTAGGGTGTTGGCCAACACGAAATATATGGCTGACACCAGAACATATCCATTATGAAGAATTCACTCACAAACAGAAACATACACAGAAATTAAATGGTTAAACTATTTTGTTCATTAAGCATGATTACAGACACAGACAGACGCACACATATTTTGTTGCACATAAGAGATTTGTACAATAAATGATAAGTGACAACATGCTTAAAACTTGTGTTTTTAAGATTTGATATATCATTGTCATGTTTCACTGTAATCATAATCATGTGTAATTGTCAAATATGATATATCTGTATAAATTAAGTTTTAAATTTGGCTAAATGTGATTTGAAAAGCTATAACAGTGATTTAGTATCACTTACATATCAATTCAAAACTACATAAAGCCATTAAACCATACAAAGCACTGTTCTATTAAAATGTGTAAGCCCATTAGTGGTATTCTACTGCCATCTAGTGGCTATAGTTGTAATTTTGTTGAAATAGAGGTGCATTTTTTTTTAAAGCTTTATAACTACTAAATTGCCTTTTTTTTGCTCAGTGTCCATGAACATATGCTTGTTTTGAATCATATGATACATAATTTTACTTAGGTTTGTGAATTTTTGTTTTATGTAAGTATTTGTAGACTTCTAATGTACACTAGATAAAAAGCATATTATGAAATGGCCCTGTTATAGCTGTCCAAATGCAAATGTTCAACATTTTTTTGATAATTACTGACCAAGAGAGTCTGGAGAATCGTACTGCACTGATTGTATTGAGTATGGGTGGAAAACCCAGGATGAGTTCACCAAAGTATGTTTTTTAAATGATCTCATATATTAAAAGAACAGTTTGATTTACAACAGTGGTCCTAGAGGCAAAGTTGTTCAGAATGAGGAGATCTATCATGTGATATGAAGATATAGTGTATATTTGAAGATATTGACGTTTAATTGGGTTTTAAGTTCTTTATACAATAGAAATATCATGTTTTTGACACCTTTTTAACTGTTATAGCGCCACCTATGGTCCGATCTTCATGAAACTTTGTATGCTTGTTCAGGGTCACTTGGTACATGTTGACACCCATTTTTGTAAAGTTTTGAGTTTTTGTTTAGTTTTTATAGGCTTTTGAGTATGTGTGGTCACACCCCCTTTTCTAAATTAGCCCATTATAGACAACCAAAAGACAAAATTCAACATTTTTTTGATAATTATTGATCTAGACAGTCCAGAGAATATTACTGCAGTGGTTTGATCCAGATCGGGCAAAAAACCTAGGACTAGTTCGCAAAAGTAGGTTTTTAACATATTTGTGAATAATTAATGAACGATTTGATTGACAGCAATGGTTCTTGAAGCAATTTTTCTCGACATGAGGAGATCTATCAAATGATATGCATATTGTGTGGATGTGTGAAACGCCGCGCGATTACAGAGCCAAAAACACTCGTTGGCGCCAACTAGTGGCCGATTTCTTTCAAAATTCTTACAGACCTTTAGGGCCGTGAGTCGAACATGCCCACCGAGTTTCGTTCTGATTGACCTCCGTTAACCTTGTCAAATAGGTGCTCAAAATTCATTGGCCAATGGCGGCCATGTTTTTTGAGATACGCCAATGTCCTCATAGACACTTGTGCCCCTTTGGTCCAAGTCACTGCATACCAATTTTCAAGTCGATCGGACTAACGGCTGTGTATTTATAGCCAATAATATGTTTTTTCCGTTTTATAGCGCCACCAAGTGTTCAAGCTCCGCAATTTTTTTTGATTTGACCAAGGATTGAGCTTATACACATGTGTACCGAGTTTGGTGAAGATATCTCATTTCGTTCAAAAGTTATAGCCATTTTAGTAAAAGTGGCCCCGTCGGTTACGGACGTCTTGGTGGCCCTTTGCGACCATGAGTCAAAAATTTCACTTTTTTTTGATAATTATTGATATTCAGTGTGCAGAGAATATTCCTGCACTGGTTTGGTTTCGATCGGGCAAAAAACCTAGGACTAGTTCGCAAAAGTAGGTTTCGGACATACGTCCATTTTGCGGGAAAACGGTGCGTCCTAGAGAAAAAAAGTCGCCTTTGCACTTTTGTCCGGGCTGACCCAAGGATCACAAGGATGTAAAGTTTTTGAGTCTACGGCAAGCGGTTTACGAGAAAAAGCCAAAAAACTCAAAAAAATTTGTTTTTTGCGCTGTAGCGCCACCTTTAGTCCGATTGGGGTGAGTCTTTGGATTATCCATTCTGGCCGCAGTCCCCACAATCTGACCAAGTTTCAAGTCCCTAGGCCTTACGGTTTGGGCTGCACATTCAGTTTTAGGGCAGAATAATAATAATAATAATAATAATAATAATAAAAATCCTAACAAAAACAATAGGGATTCAGTGCTACGCACTCGAACCCCTAATTAAAGCTGCAAGCAGCATTGAGCGGGGTTCGAGTGTTTGAGGCCTTTACGGCTTCTATACCGTTAGGTTGTTGGCCAACATGAAATATATGGCTGACACCAGAACACATCCACGATGGAGAATACTCTGACAAACAGAAACATACACAGAAATGAAATGGTTAAACTATTATGTTCATTAAGCATGATTACACACACAGACAGATGCACACACATTTTGTTGAACGTAAGAGATTTCTTTAATAATATAACAGGTCCTTTTAAGAGTTTATATCCCATTTTCAGGTCTCACTGTAACCAAAATCTGGCTTAACTCTAAAAACAAATATGTCTGTATGAACAAAATGGTAAATTTTGACAGCAGTGATCCTACAGACAAAGTTTTTTAGAATGAGGAAATCTGTCATATGATATGCAGATATAGTGTATATGTGAGTAAATAGACGTTTTATTGTGATTTCAGTTCATTTACAATAGAAATATCATGTTTTTGACACCTTTTTAACTGTTATAGCACCACCTATGGTCCGATCTTCATGAAACTTTACATGCTTGTTAAGAGTCATTGGGTACATGTTGTCACCAATTTTTGTAAAGTGTTGAGTTTTTGTTTAGGTTCTATAGGCTTTTGAGTATATGTGGCCACGCCCGTTTCATAAATGACCCTGTTATAGCCAACCAAAGGACAAAATTCAAATTTTTTTTGATAATTATTCATCTAGAGAGTCCAGAGAATATTACTACAGTGGTTTGATGTAGATCGGGCAAAAAACCTAGGACTAGTTCGCAAAAGTAGGTTTTTAACATATTTGTGAATAATTAATGAACAATTTGATTGACAGCAATGGTTCTTGAGACAAAATTTCTTGGCATGAGGAGATCTATCAAATGATATGAATAATGTGTGGATGTGTGAAACACCGCGCGATTACAGAGTCAAAAAAACTTGTTAGCGCCAACTAGTGGCCGATTTCTTTCAAAATTCTTACAGACCTTTAGGGGCAAGAGTCGAACATGCCCACCAAGTTTCGTTCTGATTGACCTCCGTTAACCTTGTCAAATAGGTTCTCAAATTTTATTGGCTAATGGCAGCCATGTTTTTTGAGATACGCCAATGTCCTCATAGACCCTTGTGCCCCTTTGGTCCAAGACACTGCATACCAATTTTCAAGTCGGTCGGACAAACTGTTGTGTATTTATAGCCGTTTATATATTTTTTCCGTCTTATAGCGCCACCAAGTGGTGAAGCTCCGCAATTTTTTTGATTTGACCAAGGATTGAGCTTATACACATCTGTACCGAGTTTGGTGAAGATATCTTATTCCATTCAAAAGTTATAGCCATTTTAGTAAAAGTGGCCCCGTCAGTATCGAATGTTTTGGTGGCCCTTTGCGGCCGTGAGTCAAAAATTCAACTTTTTTTTGATAATTATTGATATTCAGTTTCCAGAGAATATTCCTGCACTGGTTTGGTTCAGATCGGGCAAAAAACCTAGGACTAGTTCGCAAAAGTAGGTTTCGGACAAACGTCCAGTTTTCGGGGTCAACCGTACGTCGCAGCTCAAAAATTTTGCAATACACTTTTGTTCGGCCTGACCCAAGGAACGCAACGATGTAAAGTTTTTGAGTCTACGACAAACGGTTTACGAGATTATGGCCAAAATGTCAAAAAATTTGTTTTTTGCACTGTAGCGCCACCTATGGTCCGATTAGGCTCATTCTTTTTTCAGGAGGTCCCCACAGGGAGCTCTACCTTCTGGCCAAGTTTCAAGTCTCTAGGCCTTACGGTTTGGGCTGCCCGTTCAGTTTTAGGAAAAAAAAAAAGATTAATATAGCGATTACAAATAAACATTAAAGCTGCAAGCAGCATTCAGCGGGGTTCGAGTATTTAGGGCCTTTTTCGGCTTTTACGCTGTTAGGGTGCAGGCCAACATCAAATAAATGACATATCATATGAAGATGTAGTGTTTGAGTGAATATATGAGCATTTTTTTATTGTAGCAATTTCAGGCCATTTAATATAGATTTTTCATATTTTGGACACCTTTTTAACTGTTATAGCGCCACCTATGATCCGATCTTCATGAAACTTTGCAAGCTTGTTGAGGGTCACCTCGTACATGTTGACACCAATTTTTGTAAAGTTTTGAGTTTTTGTTTAGTTTTTATAAGCTTTTGAGTATGTGTGGTCACACCCCTTTTTCTAAATTAGCCCATTATAGCCAACCAAAGGACAAAATTCAACATTTCTTCGATA
Source organism: Garra rufa (assembly GCF_049309525.1). Classification (NCBI taxonomy): domain Eukaryota; kingdom Metazoa; phylum Chordata; class Actinopteri; order Cypriniformes; family Cyprinidae; genus Garra; species Garra rufa. The sequence goes on along the minus strand of NC_133362.1, from coordinate 6,971,548 downwards.
ATTATTGATGAAGAGAGTCCAGAGAATATTACTGCAGTGGTTTGATCGAGATCGGGCGAAAAACCTAGGACTAGTTCGCAAAAGTAGGTTTTTAACATATTTGTGAATAATTAATGAACGATTTGATTGACAGCAATGGTTCTTGAGGCAAAGTTTCTCGGCATGAGGAGGTCTATCAAATGATATGTATCTTGTGTGGATGAGTGAAACGCCGCGCGATTACAGAGCCAAAAAACTCGTTAGCGCCAACTAGTGGCCGATTTCTTTCAAAATTCTTACAGACCATTCAGGGCATGAGTCAAACATGCCCACCGAGTTTGGTTCCGATCGACCTCCATTAACCTTGTCAAATAGGTGCTCAAACTTCATTGGCCAATGGCGGCCATGTTTTTTGAGATACGCCAATGTCCTCATATACACTTGCGCCCCTTTGGTCCAAGAGACTGCATACCAATTTTGAAGTCGATCGGACTAACGGCTGTGTATTTATAGTCAATAATATGTTTTTTCCGTTTTATAGCGCCACCAAGTGTTCAAGCTCCGCAATTTTTTTGGATTTGACCAAGGATCGAGCTTATACACATGTGTACCGAGTTTGGTGAAGATATCTCATTCCGTTCAAAAGTTATAGCCATTTTAGTAAAATTGACCCCTCACTTTCGAACGTTTTGGTGGTCCTTTACGACCGTGAGTGAAAAATTCAACTTTTTTTTTGATAATTATTGATATTCAGTGTCCAGAGAATTTTTCTGCACTGGTTTGGTTCCGATCGGTTGAAAATCCTAGGACTAGTTCGCAAAAGTAGGTTTCGGACATACGTCCAGTTTTCGTGGTCAACCGTGCATCGCAGCTCAAAAATTTCGTAATACACTTTTCTTCGGCCTGACCCAAGGAACGCAACGATGTAAAGTTTTTGAGTCTAGGACAAGCGGTTTACGAGATTATGGCCAAAATGTCAAAAATTTTAGTTTTTTGCGCTGTAGCGCCACCTATGGTCCGATTGGGCTGATACTTTGATAGGTTCTCCTCGATTTTTGCTCTATCTTCTGACCAAGTTTCAAGTCTCTAGCACTTACGGTTTGGGCTGCACGTTCAGTTTTACGGCAGAAAAATAATAATAATAATAATAATAATAATAAAAATCCTAACAAAAACAATAGGGATTCAGTGCTACGCACTCGAACCCCTAAATATAGCTGCAAGCAGCAATTAACGGGGTTCGAGTGTTTAAGGCCTTTACGGCGTCTATACCGTTAAGGTGTTGGCCAACATGAAATATATGGCTGACACCAGAACATATCCATTACGAAGAATACACTCACAAACAGAAACATACACAGAAATGAAATGGTTAAACTATTGTGTTGATTAAGCATGATTACAGACACAGACAGATGCACACATATTGTGTTGCACATAAGAGATTTGTACAATAAATGATAAGTGACAACATGCTTAAAACTTGTGTTTTTAAGATTTGATATATCATTGTCATGTTTCACTATTATCATAATCATGTGTAATTGTCAATTTTGATATATCTGTATAAATTAAGTTTTAAACTTTGGCTAAATGTGATTTGAAAAGTTATAACAGTGATTTAGTATCACTTACATATCAATTCAAAACTATATAAAGCCATTAAACCATACAAAGCACTGTTCTGGTAAATCTGTATGTGTAAGCCCATTAGTGGTATTCTACTGCCATCTAGTGGCTATAGTTGTAATTTGGTTGAAATAGAGGTGCATTGTTTTAAGCTTTATAACTATTAAATTGCCTTTTTTTGCCCAGTGTCCATAAACATATGCTTGTTTTGAATCATATGATATATAATTTTACTTAGGTTTGTGAATTTTTGTTTTATTTTAGTATTTGTAGACTTTAATGTACACTAGATAAAAAGCATATTATGAAATGGCCCTGTTATAGCTGTCCAAATGCAAATGTTCAACAGTTTTTTGATAATTACTGACCAAAAGAGTCTGGAGAATTGTACTGCACTGATTTTTTTGAGTATGGGTTGAAAACCCAGGACGAGTTCACCAAAGTATGTTTTTTAAATGATCTCACGTTTTAAAAGAACAGTTTGATTGACAACATTGGTCCTAGAGGCAAAGTTGTTCAGAATGAGGAGATCTATCATATGATATGAAGATATAGTGTATATGTGAATATTGGACGTTTCATTGGGTTTTTAGTTCTTTATACAATAGAAATATCATGTTTTTGACACCTTTTTAACTGTTATAGCGCCACCTATGGTCCGATCTTCATGAAACTTTGCATGCTTGTTGAAGGTCACCTGGTACATATTGACACCCATTTTTGTAAAGTTTTGAGTTTTTGTTTAGTTTTTATAGGCTTTTGAGTATGTGTGGTCACACTCCCTTTTCTAAATTAGCCCATTATAGCCAACCAAAGGACAAAATTCAACATTTTTTTGATAATTATTGATCTAGAGAGTCCAGAGAATATTACTGCAGTGGTTTGATCCAGATCGGGCGAAAAACCTAGGACTAGTTCGCAAAAGTAGGTTTTTAACATATTTGTGAATAATTAATGAACGATTTGATTGACAGCAATGGTTCTTGAAGCAATTTTTCTCGGCATGAGGAGATCTATCAAATGATATGCATATTGTGTGGATGAGTGAAACGCCGCGCGATTACAGAGCCAAAAAACTCGTTAGCGCCAACTAGTGGCCGATTTCTTTCAAAATTCTTACAGACCATTAGGGGCGAGAGTCAAACATGGCCACCGAGTTTCGTTCTGATTGACCTCTGTTAACCTTGTCAAATAGGTGCTCAAACTTCATTGGCCAATGGCGGCCATGTTTTTTGAGATACGCCAATGTCCTCATAGATACTTGTGGCCCTTTGGCCCAAGACACTGCATACCAATTTTCAAGTTGATCGGACTAACGGCTGTGTATTTATAGCTGTTTATATGTCTTCTCCGCCTTATAGCGCCACCAAGTGGACAAGCTCCGCAATTTTTTTGATTTGGCCAAAGATTCAGCTTATACACGTGTGTGTCGAGTTTGGTGAAGATATCTCATTCCATTCAAAAGTTATAGCCATTTTAGTAAAAGTGGCCCCGTCACTTTCGAACGTTTTTGTGGCCCTTTGCGACCGTGAGTCAAAAGTTCAACTTTTTTTTGATAATTATTGATATTCAGTGTCCAGAGAATATTTCTGCACTGGTTTGGTTCCGATCGGGCGAAAAACCTAGGACTAGTTCGCAAAAGTAGGTTTTGGACAAATTTCAAAATGGCGGAAAAATTTGCATACCGGAAATGAAATCGGAGATAGCCATTTTGTTTTGATTGAGCCAAGGATTCCAATGATATAAGTCACTTGAGTCTAGGACAAACGGTTTAGGAGTTATGATAGGTTTCGCGTTTCGGTTCGTTATAGCGCCACCTATGGTCCGATTGGGCTCATACTTTGATAGGTTCTCCTCGATTTTTGCTCTATCTGCTGACCAAGTTTCAAGTCTCTAGGCCTTACGGTTTGGGCTGCCCGTTCAGTTTTACGGCAGAAAAATAATAATAATAATAATAATAATAATAATAAAAATCCTAACAAAAACAATAGGGATTCAGTGCTACGCACTCGAACCCCTAATTAAAGCTGCAAGCAGCATTGAGCGGGGTTCGAGTATTTAAGGCCTTTACGGCTTCTATACCGTTATGGTGTTGGCCAACATGAAATATATGGCTGACACCAGAACACATCCATGATGAAGAATTCACTCACAAACAGAAACATACACAGAAATGAAATGGTTAAACTGTTATGTTCATTAAGCATGATAACACACACAGACAGATGCACACACATTTTGTTGCACGTAAGAGATATCTTTAATAATATAACAGGTCCTTTTAAGAGTTTATATCCCATTTTCAGGTCTCACTGTAACCAAAATCTGGCTTAACTGTAAAAACAAATATGTCTGTATGAAGAAAATGGTAAATTTTGACAGCAGTGATCCTAGAGACAAAGTTTTTTTAGAATGAGGCAATCTGTCATATGATATGAAGATATAGTGTATATGTGAGTATATAGACATTTTATTGTGATTTCAGTTCATTTACAATCGAAATATCATGTTTTTGACACCTTTGTAACTGTTATAGCGCCACCTATGGTCCGATCTTCATGAAACTTCACATGCTTGTTAAGAGTCATCGGATACATGTTGTCACCAATTTTTGTAAAGTTTTGAGTTTTTGTTTAGGTTCTATAGGGTTTTAAGTATATGTGGCCACGCCCCTTTTCTAAATGACCCTGTTATACCCAACCAAAGGACAAAATTCAACATTTTTTTGATAATTATTGATCTAGAGAGTCCAGAGAATATTACTGCAGTGGTTTGATCGAGATCGGGCAAAAAACCTAGGACTAGTTCGCAAAAGTAGGTTTTTGACATATTTGTGAATAAATAATGAACGTTTTGATTGACAGCAATGGTTCTTGAGACAAAGTTTCTCCGCAGGAGGAGATCTATCGAACGATATGTATCTTGTGTGAATGAGTGAAATGCCGCACGATTACAGAGCCAAAAAACCTCGTTAGCGCCAACTAGTGGCCAATTTCTTTCAAAATTCTTACAGACCTTTAGGGCTGTTAGTCGAACATGCCCACCGAGTTTCGTTCTGATTGACCTCCGTTAACCTTGTCAAATAGGTGCTCAAACTTCATTGGTCAATGGCGGCCATGTTTTTTTAGATACGCCAATGTCCTCATAGACAATTGTGCCCCTTTGGTCCAAGTCACTGCATACCAATTTTCAAGTCAATCGGACTAACGGCTGTGTATTTATAGTCAATAATATGCTTTTTCCGTTTTAAAGCGCCACCAAGTGTTCAAGCTATGTAATTTTTTTGATTTGACCAAGGATTGAGCTTATACACATGTGTACCGAGTTTGGTGCAGATATCTCATTCCATTCAAATGTTATAGCCATTTTAGTAAAAGTGGCCCCGTCAGTATTGAACGTTTTGGAGGCCCTTTGCGACCGTGAGTCAAAAATGTTACTTTTTTTTGATAATTATTGATAGTCAGAGTCCAGAGAATATTTCTGCACTGGTTTGGTTCCGATCGGGCGAAAAACCTAGGACTAGTTCGCAAAAGTAGGTTTCGGACAAACGTCCAGTTTTCGGGGTCAAGCGTACGTCGCAGCTCAAAAATTTTGCAATACACTTTTGTTCGGTCTGACCCAAGGAACGCAACGATGTAAAGTTTTTGAGTCTACGTCAAACGATTTACGAGATTATGGCCAAAATGTCAAAATATTTGGTTTTTTGTGCTGTAGCGCCACCTATGGTCCGATTAGGCTCATTCTTTTTTCAGGATGTCCCCACAGGGAGCTCTACCTTCTGGCCAAGTTTCAAGTCTCTAGGCCTTACGGTTTGGGCTGCCCGTTCAGTTTTAGAAAAAAAAAGAGCTTAATATAGCGATTACAAATAAACATTAAAGCTGCAAGCAGCATTTACCGGGGTTCGAGTATTTAAGGCCTTTACGGCGTCTATACCGTTAAGGTGTTGGCCAACATGAAATATATGGCTGACACCAGAACATATCCATTACGAAGAATACACTCACAAACAGAAACTTTCATTGAAATGAAATGGTTAAACTATTGTGTTCATTAAGCATGATTACAGACACAGACAGATGCACACATATTTTGTTGCACATACGAGATTTGTACAATAAATGATAAGTGACAACATGCTTAAAACTTGTGTTTTTAAGATTTGATATATCATTGTCATGTTTCACTGTAATCATAATCATGTGTAATTGTCAAATATGATATATCTGTATAAATTAAGTTTTAATCTTTGGCTAAATGTGAATTGAAAAGTTATAACAGTGATTTAGTATCATTTACATATGAATTAAAAACTATATAAAGCCATTAAGCCCTACAAAGCACTGTTCTATTAACATGTGTAAGCCCATTAGTGGTATTCTACTGCCATCTAGTGGCTATAGTTGTAATTTTACTGAAATAGAGGTGCATTGTTTTTAAGCTTTATAACTATTAAATTGCCTTTTTTTGCCCAGTGTCCATAAACATATGCTTGTTTTGAATCATATGATGCATAATTTTACTTAGGTTTGTGAATTTTTGTTTTATTTTAGTATTTGTAGACTTTAATCTACACTGGATAAAAATTATATTATGAAATGGTTCTGTTATAGCTGTCCAAATGCAAATGTTCAACATTTTTTTGATAATTATTGACTAAGAGAGTCTGGAGAATTGTACTGCATTGATTTTATTGAGTATGGGTTGAAAACCCAGGAGGAGTTCACCAAAGTATGTTTTTAAAATTATTATACGTATTAAAAGAACAGTTTGATTGACAACATTGGTCCAAGAGACAAAGTTGTTCAGAATGAGGAGATCTATCATGTGATATGAAGATATAGTGTATATGTGAAGATATTGACGTTTAATTGGGTTTTTAGTTCTATATACAGTAGAAATATCATGTTTTTGACACCTTTTTAACTGTTATAGCGCCAACTATTGTCCGATCTTCATGAAACTTTGCATGCTTGTTAAGGGTCATCTGCTACATGTTGTCACCCATTTCTGTAAAGTTTTGAGTTTTTGTTTAGGTTTTATAGGCTATTGGATATATATTGCCACGCCCCCTTTATTAATGAGCCCATTATAGCCAACCAAAGGACAAAATTCAACATTTTTTTGATAATTATTGATCTAGAGAGTCCAGAGAATATTACTGCAGTGGTTTGATCCAGATCGGGCGAAAATCCTAGGACTAGTTCGCAAAAGTAGGTTTTTAACATATTTGTGAATAATTAATGAACGATTTGATTGACAGCAATGGTTCTTGAGTCAAAGTTTCTCGGCATGAGGGGATCTATCAAATGATATGCATATTGTGTGGATGTGTGAAACACCGAGCGATTACAGAGCCAAAAACCCTCGTTAGCGCCAACTAGTGGCCGATTTCTTTCAAAATTCTTACAGACCTTTAGGGCCGTGAGTCGAACATGCCCACCGAGTTTCGTTCTGATTAACCTCCGTTAACCTTGTCAAATAGGTGCTCAAACTTCATTGGCCAATGGCGGCCATGTTTTTTGAGATACGCCAATGTCCTCATAGACACTTGTGCCCCTTTGGTCCAAGTCACTGCATACCAATTTTCAAGTCGATCGGACTAATGGCTGTGTATTTATAACTGTTTATATGCTTTTTCCGCCTTATAGCGCCACCAAGTGGACAAGCTCCGCAATTTTTTTGATTTGACCAAAGATTAAGCTTATGCACGTGTGTGTCGAGTTTTGTGAAGATATCTCATTCCATTCAAAAGTTATAGCCATTTTAGTAAAAGTGGCCCCGTCACTTTCGAACGTTTTGGTGGCCCTTTGCGACCGTGAGTGAAAAGTTCAACTTTTTTTTGATAATTATTGATAATCAGTGTCCAGAGAATATTTCTGCACTGGTTTGGTTCCGATCGGGCGAAAAACCTAGGACTAGTTCGTAAAAGTAGGTTTTGGACAAATTTCAAAATGGCGGAAAAATTTGCATACCGGAAATGAAATCGGAGATAGCCATTTTGTTTTGATTGAGCCAAGGATTCCAATGATATAAGACACTTGAGTCTAGGACAAACGGTTTAGGAGTTATGATAGGTTTCGCGTTTCGGTTCGCTATAGCGCCACCTATGGTCCGATTGGGCTGATTCTTTGTGAGGTTCTCCTCGATTTTTGCTCTATCATCTGACCAAGTTTCAAGTCTCTAGGCCTTACGGTTTGGGCTGCCCGTTCAGTTTTACGGCAGAAAAATAATAATAATAATAATAATAATAATAATAAAAATCCTAACAAAAACAATAGGGATTCAGTGCTACGCACTCGAACCCCTAATTAAAGCTGCAAGCAGCATTGAGCGGGGTTCGAGTATTTAAGGCCTTTATGGCTTCTATACCGTTAAGGTGTTGGCCAACATGAAATATATGGTTGACACCAGAACATATCCATTACGAAGAATACACTCACAAACAAAAACATACACAGAAATAAAATGGTTAAACTATTGTGTTCATTAAGCATGATTACAGACACGGACAGATGCACACATATTTTGTTGCACATAAGAGATTTGTATAATAAATGATAAGTGACAAAATACTTAAGACTTGTGTTTTTAAGATTTGATATATCATTGTCATGTTTCACTATAATCATAATCATGTGCAATTGTAAAATATGATATATCTGTATAAATTAAGCTTTAAACTTTGGCTAAATGTGATTTGAAAAGGTATAACAGTGATTTAGTATCATTTACATATGAATTGAAAAGTATATACAGCCATAAAAGCATACAAAGCACTGTTCTGTAATATGTGTAAGCCCATTAGTGGTATTCTACTGCCATCTAGTGGCTATAGTTGTAATTTTGTTGAAATAGAGGTGCATTTTTTGTAAGCTTTATAAGTATTAAATTGCCCTTTTTGCCATAAACATGTGCTTATTTGAATCATATGATTCATAATTTTACTTAAGTTTGTGAATTTTTGTTTTCTTTTAGTATTTGTAGACTTTTAGGTACACTAGATAAAAAGCATATTATGAAATGGCTCTGTTATAGCTGTCCAAATGCAAATCTTCAACATTTTTTTGATGATTATTGACTAAGAGAGTCTGGAGAATTGTACTGCACTGATTTTATTGAGTATGGGTTGAAAAACCAGGACGAGTTCACCAAAGTATATTTTTAAAATTATCTCATGTATTAAAAGAACAGTTTGATTGACAACATTGGTCCTAGAGGCAAAGTTGTTCAGAATGAGGAGATGTATCATATGACATGAAGATATAGTGTATATGTGAAGATATTGACGTTTAATTGGGTTTTTAGTTCTATATACAATAGAAATATCATGTTTTTGACACCTTTTTAACTGTTATAGCGCCACCTATTGTCCGATCTTCATGAAACTTTGCATGCTTGTTAAGGGTCATCTGCTACATGTTGTCACCCATTTTCGTAAGGTTTTGAGTTTTTGTTTAGGTTTTATAGGCTTTTGGATATATATCGCCACGCCCCTTTACTAAATGAGCCCATTATAGCCAACCAAAGGACAAAATTCAACATTTTTTTGATAATTATTGATCTAGAGAGTCCAGAGAATATTACTGCAGTGGTTTGATCCAGATCGGGCGAAAAACCTAGGACTAGTTCGCAAAAGTAGGTTTCTAACATATTTGTGAATAATTAATGAACGATTTGATTGACAGCAATGGTTCTTGAAGCAGTTTTTCTCGGCATGAGGAGATCTATCAAATGATATGCATATTTTGTGGATGTGTGAAACGCCGCGCGATTCCAGAGACAAAAAAACTCGTTAGCGCCAACTAGTGGCCGATTTCTTTCAAAATTCTTACAGACCTTTAGGGCCGTGAGTCGAACATGCCCACCGAGTTTCGTTCTGATTGACCTCCGTTAACCTTGTCAAATAGGTGCTCAAATTTCATTGGCCAATGGCGGCCATGTTTTTTGAGATACGCCAATGTCCTCATAGACCCTTGTGCCACTTTGGTCCAAGTCACTGCATACCAATTTTCAAGTCGATCGGACTAACTGCTGTGTATTTATAGCCAAAAATATGTTTTTTCCGTCTTATAGCGCCACCAAGTGGTCAAGCTCCGCAGTTTTTTTTTATTTGACCAAGGATCGAGCTTGTACACATGTGTACCGAGTTTGGTGAAGATATCTCATTCCGTTCAAATGTTATAGCCATTTTAGTAAAATTGACCCCTCACTTTCGAACGTTTTGGTGGTCCTTTACGACCGTGAGTGAAAAATTCAACTTTTTTTTGATAATTATTGATATTCAGTGTCCAGAGAATATTCCTGCACTGGTTTGGTTCCGATCGGGCGAAAAACCTAGGACTAGTTCGCAAAAGTAGGTTTCGGACATACGTCCAGTTTTCGGGGTCAATCGTGCATCGCAGCTCAAAAATTTCGCAATACACTTTTGTTCGGCCTGACCCAAGGAACGCAACGATGTAAAGTTTTTGAGTCTACGACAAACCGTTTACGAGATTATGGCAAAAATGTCAAAAATTTTAGTTTTTTGCGCTGTAGCGCCACCTATGGTCCGATTGGGCTGATACTTTGATAGGTTCTCCTCGATTTTTGCTCTATCTGCTGACCAAGTTTCAAGTCTCTAGCACTTACGGTTTGGGCTGCACGTTCAGTTTTACGGCAGAAAAAAAATAATAATAAATATAGCTGCAAGCAGCAATTAACGGGGTTCGAGTATTTAAGGCCTTTATGGCTTCTACACTGGTAGGGTGTAGGCCAACATGAAATTGATGGCGGACACCAGAACATATCCATGATGAAGAGTACACTCACAAACAGAAACTTACTTTGAAATGAAATGGTTAAACTGTTATGTTCATTAAGCATGATCACACACAGACAGATGCACACATATTTTGTTGCACATAAGAGATTTGTATAATAAATAAGTAACAAAATGCTTAAAACTTGCGTTTTTAAGATTTGATATATCATTGTCATGTTTCACTGTAATCATAATCATGTGTAATTGTCAAACATGATATATCTGTATAAATTAAGTTTTAAACTTTGGCTAAATGTGATTTGAAAAGTTATAACAGTGATTTAGTATCACTAACATATAAATTCAAAACTACATAAAGCCATTAAACCCTACAAAGCACTGTTCTATTAACATGTGTAAGCCCATTAGTGGTATTCTACTGCCATCTAGTGGCTATAGTTGTAATTTTATTGAAATAGAGGTACATTGTTTGTAAGCTTTATAACTATTAAATTGCCTTTTTTTGCCCAGTGTCCATAAACATATGCTTGTTTTGAATCATATGATTCATAATTTTACTTAGGTTTGTGAATTTTTGTTTTATTTTAGTATTTGTAGACTTTAATCTACACTAGATAAAAACATATTATGAAATGGCTCTGTTATAGCTGTCCAAAAGCAAATCTTCAACATTTTTTTGATAATTATTGACTAAGAGAGTCTGGAGAATTGTACTGCACTGATTTTATTGAGTATGGGTTGAAAACCCAGGACGAGTTCATCAAAGTATGTTTTTATATTTATTTCACGTATTAAAAGAACAGTTTGATTGACAACATTGGTCCAAGAGGCAAAGTTGTTCAGAATGAGGAGATCTATCATGTGATATGAAGATATAGTGTATATGTGAAGATATTGACGTTTAATTGGGTTTTTAGGTCTATATTCAATAGAAATATCATGTTTTTGACACCTTTTTAACTGTTATAGCGCCACCTATGGTCTGATCGTCATGAATCTTTGCATGCTTGTTGAGGGTCACCTGCTACATGTTGACACCCATTTTTGTAAAGTTTTGAGTTTTTGTTTAGTTTTAATAGGCTTTTGAGTATGTGTGGTCACACCCCCTTTTCTAAATTGGGCCATTATAGCCAACCAAAGGACAAAATTCAACATTTTTTTGATAATTATTGATCTAGACAGTCCAGAGAATATTACTGCAGTGGTTTGATCCAGATCGGGCGAAAAACCTAGGACTAGTTCGCAAAAGTAGGTTTTTAACAAATGTGTGAATAATTAATGAATGATTTGATTGACAGCAATGGTTCTTGAAGCAATTTTTCTCGGCATGAGGAGATCTATCAAATGATATGCATATTGTGTGGATGTGTGAAACGCCGCGCGATTACAGAGCCAAAAAACTCGTTAGCGCCAACTAGTGGCCGATTTCTTTCAAAATTCTTGCAGACCTTTAGGGCCGTGAGTCGAACATGCTCACCGAGTTTCGTTCTGATTGACCTCCGTTAACCTTGTCAAATAGGTGCTCAAAGTTCAATTGCCAATGGCGGCCATGTTTTTTGAGATACGCCAATGTCCTCATAGATACTTGTGGCCCTTTGGCCCAAGACACTGCATACCAATTTTCAAGTCGATCGGACTAACGGCTGTGTATTTATAGCTGTTTATATGTCTTCTCCGCCTTATAGCGCCACCAAGTGGACAAGCTCCGCAATTTTTTTGATTTGACCAAAGATTCAGCTTATACACGTGTGTGTCGAGTTTGGTGAAGATATCTCATTCCATTCAAAAGTTATAGCCATTTTAGTAAAAGTGGCCCCGTCACTTTCGAACGTTTTTGTGGCCCTTTGCGACCGTGAGTCAAAAGTTCAACTTTTTTTTGATAATTATTGATATTCAGTGTCCAGAGAATATTTCTGCACTGGTTTGGTTCCGATCGGGCGAAAAACCTAGGACTAGTTCGCAAAAGTAGGTTTTGGACAAATTTCAAAATGGCGGAAAAATTTGCATACCGGAAATGAAATCGGAGATAGCCATTTTGTTTTGATTGAGCCAAGGATTCCAGTGATATAAGACACTTGAGTCTAGGACAAACGGTTTAGGAGTTATGATAGGTTTCGCGTTTCTGTTCGCTATAGCGCCACCTATGGTCCGATTGGGCTGATTCTTTGTGAGGTTCTCCTCGATTTTTGCTCTATCATCTGACCAAGTTTCAAGTCTCTAGGCCTTACGGTTTGGGCTGCCCGTTCAGTTTTACGGCAGAAAAATAATAATAATAATAATAATAATAATAATAAAAATCCTAACAAAAACAATAGGGATTCAGTGCTACGCACTCGAACCCCTAATTAAAGCTGCAAGCAGCATTGAGCGGGGTTCGAGTATTTAAGGCCTTTTTCGGCTTTTACGCTGTTAGGGTGCAGGCCAACATCAAATAAATGACATATCATATGAAGATGTAGTGTTTGAGTGAATATATGAGCATTTTTTTATTGTAGCAATTTCAGGCCATTTAATATGGAATTTTCATATTTTGGACACCTTTTTAACTGTTATAGCGCCACCTATGGTGCGATCATCATGAAACTTTGCATGCTTGTCGATGGTCACCTCGTACATGTTGACACCAATTTTTGTAAAGTTTTGAGTTTTTGTTTAGCTTTTATAGGCTTTTGAGTATGTGTGGTCATAACCCTTTTTCTAAATTAGCCCATTATAGCCTACCAAAGGACAAAATTCAACATTTTTTTTGATAATTATTGATCTGGAGAGTCCAGAGAATATTACTGCAGTGGATTGATCCAGATCGGGCGAAAAACCTAGGACTAGTTCGCAAAAGTAGGTTTTTAACATATTTGTGAATAATTAATGAAGGATTTGATTGACAGCAATGGTCCTTGAGGCAAAGTTTCTCGGCATGAGTAGATCTATCAAACGATATGTATCTTGTGTGAATGAGTGAAACGCCGCGCGATAACAGAGCCAAAAAAGTCGTTAGCGCCAACTAGTGGCCGATTTCTTTCAAAATTCTTACAGACTTTTAGGGCCATGAGTCAAACATGCCCACCGAGTTTGGTTCCGATCGACCTCCATTAACCTTGTCAAATGGGTGCTCAAACTTCATTGGCCAATGGCGGCCATGTTTTTTGAGATACGCCAATGTCCTCATAGACACTTGTGCCCCTTTGGTCCAAGTCACTGCATACCAATTTTCAAGTCGATCGGACTAACGGCTGTGTATTTATAGTCAATAATATGTTTTTTCCGTCTTATAGCGCCACCAAGTGATCAAGCTCCGCAATTTGTTTTGATTTGACCAAGGATCGAGCTTATACACATGTGTACCGAGTTTGGTGAAGATATCTCATTCCGTTCAAATATTATAGCCATTTTAGTAAAATTGACCCCTCACTTTCGAACGTTTTGGTGGTCCTTTACGACCGTGAGTGAAAAATTCAACTTTTTTTTGATAATTATTGATATTCAGTGTCCAGAGAATATTCCTGCACTGGTTTGGTTCCGATCGGGTTAAAAACCTAGGACTAGTTCGCAAAAGTAGGTTTCGGATTCACGTCCATTTTTCGGGGTCAACCGTGCGTCGCAACTCAAAAATTTCGTAATACACTTTTGTTCGGCTTGACCCAAGGATCGCAGCGATGTAAAGTTTTTGAGTCTACGACAAGCGGTTTACGAGATTATGGCCAAAATGTCAAAAATTTTAGTTTTTTGCGCTGTAGCGCCACCTATGGTCCGATTGGGCTGATACTTTGATAGGTTCTCCTCGATTTTTGCTCTATCTTCTGACCAAGTTTCAAGTCTCTAGCACTTACGGTTTGGGCTGCACGTTCAGTTTTACGGCAGAAAAATAATAATAATAATAATAATTAAAGCTGCAAGCAGCATTGAGCGGGGTTCGAGTATTTAAGGCCTTTACGGCTTCTATACTGTTAAGGTGTTGGCCAACATGAAATATATGGCTGACACCAGAACATATCCATTATGAAGAATTCACCGATAAACAGAAACTTACATTGAAATGAAATGGTTAAACTGTTATGTTCATTAAGCATGATTACACACACAGACAGATAGACACACATTTTGTTGCATGTAAGAGATTTCTTTAACAATATAACAGGTCCTTTTAAGAGTTTATATCCCATTTTCAGGTCTCACTGTAACCAAAATCTGGCTTAACTGTAAAAACAAATTTGTCTGTATGAACAAAATGGTAAATTTTGACAGCAGTGATCCTAGAGACAAAGTTTTTTAGAATGAGGCAATATGTCATATGATATGAAGATATAGCATATATGTGAGTATATAGACGGTTTATTGTGATTTCAGTTCATTTACAATCGAAATATCATGTTTTTGACACCTTTTTAACTGTTATAGCGCCACCTGTGGTCTGATCTTCATGAAACTTCACATGCTCATTAAGACTCATCGGGTACATGTTGTCACCAATTTCTGTAAAGTTTTGAGTTTTTGTTTAGGTTCTATAGGCTTTTGAGTATATGTGGCCAGGCCCCTTTTCTAAATGACCCTGTTATAGCCAACCAAAGGACAAAATTCAACATTTTTTTGATAATTATTCATCTAGAGAGTCCAGAGAATATTACTACAGTGGTTTGATGTAGATCGGGCAAAAAACCTAGGACTAGTTCGCAAAAGTAGGTTTTTAACATATTTGTGAATAATTAATGAACAGTTTGATTGACAGCAATAGTTCTTGAGACAAAATTTCTTGGCATGAGGAGATCTATCAAATGATATGAATAATGTGTGGATGTGTGAAACGCCACGCGATTACAGAGCCAAAAAAACTAGTTAGCGCCAACTAGTGGCCGATTTCTTTCAAAATTCTTACAGACCTTTAGGGGCATGAGTCGAACATGCCCACCGAGTTTCATTCCGATCGACCTCCGTTAACCTTGTCAAATAGGTGCTCAAACTTCATTGGCTAATGGCGGCCATGTTTTTTGAGATACGCCAATGTCCTCATAGACACTTGTGCCCCTTTGGTCCATGTCACTGCATACCAATTTTGAAGTCGATCGGACTAACGGCTGTGTATTTATAGTCAATAATATGCTTTTTCCGTTTTATAGCGCCACCAAGTGTTCAAGCTCTGCAAGTTTTTTGATTTGACCAAGGATTGAGCTTATACACATGTGTACCGAGTTTGGTGAAGATATCTCATTCCATTCAAAAGTTATAGCCATTTTAGTAAAAGTGGCCCCGTCTGTATTGAACGTTTTGGTGGCCCTTTGCGACCGTGAGTCAAAAATGTTACTTTTTTTTGATAATTATTGATATTCAGTGTCCAGAGAATATTTCTGCACTGGTTTGGTTCCGATCGGGCAAAAATCCTAGGACTAGTTCGCAAAAGTAGGTTTCGGACAAACGTCCAGTTTTCGGGGTCAACCGTACGTCGCAGCTCAAAAATTTTGCAATACACTTTTGTTCGGCCTGACCCAAGGAACGCAACGATGTAAAGTTTTTGAGTCTACGACAAACAGTTTACGAGATTATGGCCAAAATGTCAAAAAATTTGTTTTTTTGCGCTGTAGCGCCACCTATGGTCCGATTAGGCTCATTCTTTTTTCAGGAGGTCCCCACAGGGAGCTCTACCTTCTGGCCAAGTTTCAAGTCTCTAGGCCTTACGGTTTGGGCTGCCCGTTCAGTTTTAGGAAAAAAAAAAGATTAATATAGCGATTACAAATAAACATTAAAGCTGCAAGCAGCATTGAGCGGGGTTCGAGTATTTAAGGCCTTTACGGCGTCTACACTGTTAAGGTGTTGGCCAACATGAAATATATGGCTGACACCAGAACATATCCATTATGAAGAATTCACCGATAAACAGAAACTTACATTGAAATGAAATGGTTAAACTGTTATGTTCATTAAGCATGATTACACACACAGACAGATAGACACACATTTTGTTGCACGTAAGAGATTTCTTTAATAATATAACAGGTCCTTTTAAGAGTTTATATCCCATTTTCAGGTCTCACTGTAACCAAAATCTGGCTTAACTGTAAAAACAAATTTGTCTGTATGAACTAAATGGTAAATTTTAACAGCAGTGATCCTAGAGACAAAGTTTTTTAGAATGAGGCAATATGTCATATGATATGAAGATATAGCATATATGTGAGTATATAGACGGTTTATTGTGATTTCAGTTCATTTACAATCGAAATATCATGTTTTTTACACCTTTTTTACTGTTATAGCGCCACCTGTGGTCCGATCTTCATGAAACTTCACATGCTTGTTAAGACTCATCGGGTACATGTAGTCACCAATTTCTGTAAAGTTTTGAGTTTTTGTTTAGGTTCTATAGGCTTTTGAGTATATGTGGCCACGCCCCTTTTCTAAATGACCCTGTTATAGCCAACCAAAGGACAAAATTCAACATTTTTTTGATAATTATTCATCTAGAGAGTCCAGAGAATATTACTACAGTGGTTTGATGTAGATTGGGCAAAAAACCTAGGACTAGTTCACAAAAGTAGGTTTTTAACATATTTGTGAATAATTAATGAACAATTTGATTGACAGCAATAGTTCTTGAGACAAAATTTCTTGGCATGAGGAGATCTATCAAATTATATGAATAATGTGTGGATGTGTGAAACGCCACGCGATTACAGAGCCAAAAAAACTTGTTAGCGCCAACTAGTGGCCGATTTCTTTCAAAATTCTTACAGACCTTTAGGGGCATGAGTCGAACATGCTCACCGAGTTTCATTCCGATCGACCTCCGTTAACCTTGTCAAATAGGTGCTCAAACTTCATTGGCTAATGGCGGCCATGTTTTTTGAGATATGCCAATGTCCTCATAGACACTTGTGCCCCTTTGGTCCATGTCACTGCATACCAATTTTGAAGTCGATCACACTAACGGCTGTGTATTTATAGTCAATAATATGCATTTTCCGTTTTATAGCGCCACCAAGTGTTCAAGCTCTGCAATTTTTTTTTATTTGACCAAGGATTGAGCTTATACACATGTGTACCGAGTTTGGTGAAGATATCTCATTCCATTCAAAAGTTATAGCCATTTTAGTAAAAGTGGCCCCGTCAGTATTGAACGTTTTGGTGGCCCTTTGCGACAGTGAGTCAAAAATGTTACTTTTTTTTGATAATTATTGATATTCAGTGTCCAGAGAATATTTCTGCACTGGTTTGGTTTCGATCGGGCGAAAAACCTAGGACTAGTTCGCAAAAGTAGTTTTCGGACAAACGTCCAGTTTTCGGGGTCAAGCGTACGTCGCAGCTCAAAAATTTCGCAATACACTTTTGTTCGGCCTGACCCAAGGAACGCAACGATGTAAAGTTTTTGAGTCTAGGACAAACGGTTTACGAGATTATGGCCAAAATGTCAAAAAAATTGTTTTTTTGCGCTCTAGCGCCACCTATGGTCCGATTAGGCTCATTCTTTTTTCTGGATGTCCCCACAGGGAGCTCTACCTTCTGGTCAAGTTTCAAGTCTCTAGGTCTTACGGTTTGGGCTGCACGTTCAGTTTTAGGAAAAAAAAAAGATTATTTTAGCGATTACAAATAAACAATATAGCTGCAAGCAGCAATTAACGGGGTTCGAGTATTTAAGGGCTTTATGGCTTCTATACCGTTAGGGTGTTGGCCAACACGAAATATATGGCTGACACCAGAACATATCCATTATGAAGAATTCAATCACAAACAGGATCATACACAGAAATGAAATGGTTAAAGTATTGTGTTCATTAAGCATGATTACATACACAGACAGATGCACACATATTTTGTTGCACATAAGAGATTTGTACAATAAATGATAAGTGACAACATGCTTTAGACTTGTGTTTTTAAGATTTGATATATCATTGTCATGTTTCACTGTAATCATAATCATGTGTAATTGTCAAATATGATATATCTGTATAAATTAACTTTTAAACTTTGGCTAATTGTGATTTGAAAAGTAATATCAGTGATTTAGTATCATTTACGTATAAATTCACAACTATATAAAGCCATTAAACCATACAAAGCACTGTTCTGGTAAATCTGTATGTGTAAGCCCATTAGTGGTATTCTACTGCCATCTAGTGGCTATAGTTGTAATTTTGTTGAAATAGAGGTTCATTGTTTTAAGCTTTATAATTATTAAATTGCTTTTTTTTGCTCAGTGTCCATAAACATATGCTTGTTTTGAATCATATGATACATAATTTTACTTAGGTTTGTGAATTTTTGTTTTATTTTAGTATTTGTAGACTTTAATCTACACTAGATAAAAAGCATATTATGAAATGGCTCTGTTATAGCTGTCCAAATGCAAATGTTCAACATTTTTTTGATAATTACTGACCAAGAGAGTCTGGAGAATTGTACTGCACTGATTTTATTGAGTATGGTTTGAAAACCCAGGACGAGTTCACCAAAGTATGTTTTTAAAATTATCTCACGTATTAAAAGAACAGTTTGATTTACAACAGTGGTCCTTGAGGCAAAGTTGTTCAGAATGAGCAGATCTATCATGTGATATGAAGATATAGTGTATATGTGAAGATATTGACGTTTAATTGAGTTTTTAGTTCTATATATAATAGAAATATCATGTTTTTGAAACCTTTTTAACTGTTACAGCGCCACCTATGTTCCGATGGTCATGAAACTTTGCATGCTTGTTAAAGATCATCTGCTACATGTTGTCACCCATTTTTGGAAAGTTTTGAGTTTTTGTTTAGGTTTTATTGGCTTTTGGATATATATTACCACGCCCCCTTCACTAAATGAGCCAATTATAGCCAACCAAAAGACAAAATTCAACATTTTTTTGATAATTATAGATCTAGAGAGTCCAGAGAATATTACTGCAGTGGTTTGATCCAGATCGGGCAAAAAACCTAGGACTAGTTAGCAAAAGTAGGTTTTTAACAAATGTGTGAATAATTAATGAATGATTTGATTCACAGCAATGGTTCTTGAAGCAATTTTTCTCGGCATGAGGAGATCTATCAAATGATATGCATATTGTGTGGATGTGTGAAACGCCGCGTGATTACAGAGCCAAAAAACTCGTTAGCGCCAACTAGTGGCCGATTTCTTTCAAAATTCTTGCAGACCTTTAGGGCCGTGAGTCGAACATGCTCACCGAGTTTCGTTCTGATTGACCTCCGTTAACCTTGTCAAATAGGTGCTCAAACTTCAATTGCCAATGGCGGCCATGTTTTTTGAGATACGCCAATGTCCTCATAGATACTTGTGGCCCTTTGGCCCAAGACACTGCATACCAATTTTCAAGTCGATCGGACTAACGGCTGTGTATTTATAGCTGTTTATATGTCTTCTCCGCCTTATAGCGCCACCAAGTGGACAAGCTCCGCAAGTTTTTTGATTTGACCAAAGATTCAGCTTATACACGTGTGTGTCGAGTTTGGTGAAGATATCTCATTCCATTCAAAAGTTATAGCCATTTTAGTAAAAGTGGCCCCGTCACTTTCGAACGTTTTTGTGGCCCTTTGCGACCGTGAGTCAAAAGTTCAACTTTTTTTTTATAATTATTGATATTCAGTGTCCAGAGAATATTTCTGCACTGGTTTGGTTCCGATCAGGCGAAAAACCTAGGACTAGTTCGCAAAAGTAGGTTTTGGACAAATTTCAAAATGGCGGAAAAATTTGCATACCGGAAATGAAATCGGAGATAGCCATTTTGTTTTGATTGAGCCAAGGATTCCAGTGATATAAGACACTTGAGTCTAGGACAAACGGTTTAGGAGTTATGATAGGTTTCGCGTTTCGGTTCGCTATAGCGCCACCTATGGTCCGATTGGGCTGATTCTTTGTGAGGTTCTCCTCGATTTTTGCTCTATCATCTGACCAAGTTTCAAGTCTCTAGGCCTTGATATGAATATTGTGTGGATGTGTGAAACGCCACGCGATTACAGAGCCAAAAAACCTCGTTAGCGCCAACTAGTGGCCGATTTCTTTCAAAATTCTTACAGACCTTTAGGGGCATGAGTCGAACATGCCCACCGAGTTTCATTCTGATCGACCTCCGTTAACCTTGTCAAATAGGTGCTCAAACTTCATTGGCTAATGGCGGCCATGTTTTTTTGAGATACGCCAATGTCCTCATAGACACTTGTGCCCCTTTGGTCCATGTCACTGCATACCAATTTTGAAGTCGATCGGACTAACGGCTGTGTATTTATAGTCAATAATATGCTTTTTCCGTTTTATAGCGCCACCAAGTGTTCAAGCTCTGCAATTTTTTTGATTTGACCAAGGATCGAGCTTATACACATGTGTACCGAGTTTGGTGAAGATATCTCATTCCATTCAAAAGTTATAGCTATTTAGGTAAAAGTGGCCCCGTCAGTATTGAACGTTTTGGTGGCCCTTAGCGACCGTGAGTCAAAAATTTTACTTTTTTTTGATAATTATTGATATTCAGTGTCCAGAGAATATTTCTGCACTGGTTTGGTTCCGATCGGGCGAAAAACCTAGGACTAGTTCGCAAAAGTAGGTTTCGGACAAACGTCCAGTTTTCGGGGTCAAGCGTACGTTGCAGCTCAAAAATTTCGCAATACACTTTTGTTCGGCCTGACCCAAGGAACGCAACGATGTAAAGTTTTCGAGTCTACGACAAACGGTTTACGAGATTATGGCCAAAATGTCAAAATATTTGTTTTTTTGCGCTCTAGCGCCACCTATGGTCCGATTAGGCTCGTTCTTTTTTCAGGATGTCCCCACAGGGAGCTCTACCTTCTAGCCAAGTTTCAAGTCTCTAGGTCTTACGGTTTGGGCTGCACGTTCAGTTTTAGGGAAAAAAAAAAGATTATTTTAGCGATTACAAATAAACAATATAGCTGCAAGCAGCAATTAACGGGGTTCGAGTATTTAAGGCCTTTACGGCTTCTATACCGTTAGGGTGTTGGCCAACACGAAATATATGGCTGACACCAGAACATATCCATTATGAAGAATTCACTCACAAACAGAAACATACACAGAAATTAAATGGTTAAACTATTTTGTTCATTAAGCATGATTACAGACACAGACAGACGCACACATATTTTGTTGCACATAAGAGATTTGTACAATAAATGATAAGTGACAACATGCTTAAAACTTGTGTTTTTAAGATTTGATATATCATTGTCATGTTTCACTGTAATCATAATCATGTGTAATTGTCAAATATGATATATCTGTATAAATTAAGTTTTAAATTTGGCTAAATGTGATTTGAAAAGCTATAACAGTGATTTAGTATCACTTACATATCAATTCAAAACTACATAAAGCCATTAAACCATACAAAGCACTGTTCTATTAAAATGTGTAAGCCCATTAGTGGTATTCTACTGCCATCTAGTGGCTATAGTTGTAATTTTGTTGAAATAGAGGTGCATTTTTTTAAAGCTTTATAACTACTAAATTGCCTTTTTTTTGCTCAGTGTCCATGAACATATGCTTGTTTTGAATCATATGATACATAATTTTACTTAGGTTTGTGAATTTTTGTTTTATGTAAGTATTTGTAGACTTCTAATGTACACTAGATAAAAAGCATATTATGAAATGGCCCTGTTATAGCTGTCCAAATGCAAATGTTCAACATTTTTTTGATAATTACTGACCAAGAGAGTCTGGAGAATCGTACTGCACTGATTGTATTGAGTATGGGTGGAAAACCCAGGATGAGTTCACCAAAGTATGTTTTTTAAATGATCTCATATATTAAAAGAACAGTTTGATTTACAACAGTGGTCCTAGAGGCAAAGTTGTTCAGAATGAGGAGATCTATCATGTGATATGAAGATATAGTGTATATTTGAAGATATTGACGTTTAATTGGGTTTTAAGTTCTTTATACAATAGAAATATCATGTTTTTGACACCTTTTTAACTGTTATAGCGCCACCTATGGTCCGATCTTCATGAAACTTTGTATGCTTGTTCAGGGTCACTTGGTACATGTTGACACCCATTTTTGTAAAGTTTTGAGTTTTTGTTTAGTTTTTATAGGCTTTTGAGTATGTGTGGTCACACCCCCTTTTCTAAATTAGCCCATTATGGACAACCAAAAGACAAAATTCAACATTTTTTTGATAATTATTGATCTAGACAGTCCAGAGAATATTACTGCAGTGGTTTGATCCAGATCGGGCAAAAAACCTAGGACTAGTTCGCAAAAGTAGGTTTTTAACATATTTGTGAATAATTAATGAACGATTTGATTGACAGCAATGGTTCTTGAAGCAATTTTTCTCGACATGAGGAGATCTATCAAATGATATGCATATTGTGTGGATGTGTGAAACGCCGCGCGATTACAGAGCCAAAAACACTCGTTGGCGCCAACTAGTGGCCGATTTCTTTCAAAATTCTTACAGACCTTTAGGGCCGTGAGTCGAACATGCCCACCGAGTTTCGTTCTGATTGACCTCCGTTAACCTTGTCAAATAGGTGCTCAAAATTCATTGGCCAATGGCGGCCATGTTTTTTGAGATACGCCAATGTCCTCATAGACACTTGTGCCCCTTTGGTCCAAGAGACTGCATACCAATTTCGAAGTCGATCGGACTAACGGCTGTGTATTTATAGTCAATAATATGTTTTTTTCGTTTTATAGCGCCACCAAGTGTTCAAGCTCCGCAATTTTTTTGATTTGACCAAGGATCGAGCTTATACACATGTGTACCGAGTTTGGTGAAGATATCTCATTCCGTTCAAAAGTTATAGCCATTTTAGTAAAAGTGGCCCCGTCGGTTACGGACGTTTTGGTGGCCCTTTGCGACCATGAGTCAAAAATTCCACTTTTTTTTTGATAATTATTGATATTCAGTGTGCAGAGAATATTCCTGCACTGGTTTGGTTCCGATCGGGCAAAAAACCTAGGACTAGTTCGCAAAAGTAGGTTTCGGACATACGTCCATTTTGCGGGAAAACGGTGCGTCCTAGAGAAAAAAAGTCGCCTTTGCACTTTTGTCCGGGCTGACCCAAGGATCACAAGGATGTAAAGTTTTTGAGTCTACGGCAAGCGGTTTACGAGAAAAAGCCAAAAAACTCAAAAAATTTAGTTTTTTGCGCTGTAGCGCCACCTTTAGTCCGATTGGGGCGAGTCTTTGGATTATCCATTCTGGCCGCAGTCACCACAATCTGACCAAGTTTCAAGTCTCTAGGCCTTACGGTTTGGGCTGCACATTCAGTTTTAGGGCAGAATAATAATAATAATAATAATAATAATAAAAATCCTAACAAAAACAATAGGGATTCAGTGCTACGCACTCGAACCCCTAAATATAGCTGCAAGCAGCAATTAACGGGGTTCGAGTATTTAAGGGCTTTACGGCTTCTATACTGTTAGGGTGTTGGCCAACATGAAATATATGGCTGATACCAGAACATATCCATTATGAAGAATACACTCACAAACAGAAACTTACATTGAAATGAAATGGTTAAACTGTTATGTTCATTAAGCATAATCACAAACAGACAGATGCACACATATTTTGTTGTACATATGAGATTTGTTTAATAAATAAGTGACAAAATGCTTAAGACTTGTGTTTTTAAGATTTGATATATCATTGACATGTTTCAGTGTAATCATAATCATGTGTAATTGTCAAATATGATATATCTGTATAAATTAAGTTTTAAACTTTGGCTAAATGTGATTTGAAAAGTTATAACAGTGATTTAGTATCATTTACATATGAATTAAAAACTATATAAAGCCATTAAACCCTACAAAGCACTGTTCTATTAACATGTGTAAGCCCATTAGTGGTCTTCTACTGCCATCTAGTGGCTATAGTTGTAATTTTATTGAAATAGAGGTGCATTGTTTTTAAGCTTTCTAACTATTAAATTGCCTTTTTTTTTGCCCAGTGTCCATAAACATATGCTTGTTTTGAATCATATGATACATAATTTTACTTAAGTTTGTGAATTTTTTTTTCTTTTAGTATTTGTAGACTTTTAGGTACACTAGATGAAAACCATATTATGAAAAGGCCCTGTTATAGCTGTCCAAATGCAAATGTTCAACTTTTTTTTGATAATTACTGACCAAGAGAGTCTGGAGAATTGTACTGCAGTGATTTTATTGACTATGGGTTCAAAACCCAGGACGAGTTCACCAAAGTATGTTTTTTAAATTATCTCACGTATTAAAAGAACAGTTTGATTGACAACAGTGGTTCTAGAGGCAAAGTTGTTCAGAATGAGGAGATGTATCATATGATATGAAGATATAGTGTATATGTGAATATTTGGACGTTTCATTGGGTTTTTAGTTCTTTATACAATAGAAATATCATGTTTTTGACACCTTTTTAACTGTTATAGCGCCACCTATTGTCTAATCTTCATGAAACTTTGCATGCTTATTAAGAGTCATGGGGTACACGTTGTCACCAATTTTTGTAAAGTTTTGAGTTTTCGTTTAGGTTCTATAGCCTTTTGAGTATATGTGGCCACGCCCCTTTTGTAAATGACCCTGTTATTGCCAACCAAAGGACAAAATTCCACATTTTTTTGATAATTATTGATCTAGAGAGTCCAGAGAATATTACTGCAGTGGTTTGATCGAGATCGGGCAAAAAACCTAGGACTAGTTCGCAAAAGTAGGTTTTTAACATATTTGTGAATAATTAATGAACGGTTTGATTGAGAGCAATGGTTCTTGAGGCAAATTTTCTTGGCATGTGGAGAGCTATCAAATGATATGAATAATGTGTGGATGTGTGCAACGCAGCGCGATTACAGAGCCAAAAATACTCGTTAGCGCCAACTAGTGGCCGATTTCTTTCAAAATTCTTACAGACTTTTAGGGGCATGAGCCGAACATGCCCACTGAGTTTCGTTCTGATTGACCTCTGTTAACCTTGTCAAATAGGTGCTCCAAATTCATTGACCAATGGCGGCCATGTTTTTTTGAGATACGCCAATGTCCTCATAGATACTTGTGGTCCTTTGGTCCAAGACACTGCATACCAATTTTCAAGTCGATCAGACTAACGGCTGTGTATTTATAGCTGTTTATATGTTTTTTCCGCCTTATAGCGCCACCAAGTGGACAAGCTCCGCAATTTTTTTGATTTGACCAAAGATTAAGCTTATACACGTGAGTGTCGAGTTTGGTGAAGATATCTCATTCCATTCAAAAGTTATAGCCATTTTAGTAAAAGTGGCCCCGTCGGTATCGAACATTTTGGTGGCCCTTTGCGACCGTGAGTCAAAAGTTTAACTTTTTTTTGATAATTATTGATATTCAGTGTCCAGAGAATATTTCTGCACTGGTTTGGTTCCGATCGGGCGAAAAACCTAGGACTAGTTCGTAAAAGTAGGTTTTGGACAAATTTCAAAATGGCGGAAAAATTTGCATACCGGAAATGAAATCGGAGATAGCCATTTTGTTTTGATTGAGCCAAGGATTCCAATGATATAAGACACTTGAGTCTAGGACAAACGGTTTAGGAGTTATGATAGGTTTCGCGTTTTGGTGCGCTATAGCGCCACCTATGGTCCGATTGGGCTGATTCTTTGTGAGGTTCTCCTCGATTTTTGCTCTATCATCTGACCAAGTTTCAAGTCTCTAGGCCTTACGGTTTGGGCTGCCCGTTCAGTTTTACGGCAGAAAAATAATAATAAAAATCCTAACAATTACAATAGGGATTCAGTGCTACGCACTCGAACCCCTAATTAAAGCTGCAAGCAGCATTGAGCGGGGTTCGAGTATTTAAGGCCTTTACGGCTTCTATACCGTTAGGGTGTTGGCCAACACGAAATATATGGCTGACACCAGAACATACACATTACAAAGAACACACTCACAAACAGAAACATACACAGAAATGAAATGGTTAAACTATTGTGTTCATTAAGCATGATTACAGAGACAGACAGATGCACACATATTTTGTTGCACATAAGAGATTTGTACAATAAATGATAAGTGACAACATGCTTTAGACTTGTGTTTTTAAGATTTGATATATCATTGTCATGTTTCACTATAATCATAATCATGTGTAATTGTCAAATATGATATATCTGTATAAATTAAGTTTTAAATTTGGCTAAATGTGATTTGAAAAGCTATAACAGTGATTTAGTATCACTTACATATCAATTCAAAACTACATAAAGCCATTAAACCCCACAAAGCACTGTTCTATTAACATGTGTAAGCCCATTAGTGGTATTCTACTGCCATCTAGTGGCTATACTTGTAATTTCACAGTTTGAAATGAGATGCATTGTTTTTAAGCTTTATAACAATTACATTGCCTTTTTTGCCAAATGTCCATAAACATATGCTTGTTTTGAATCATATGATGCATGATTTTACTTAAGTTTGTGAATTTTTTTTTTTCTTTTAGTATTTGTAGACTTTTAGGTACACTAGATGAAAACCATATTATGAAAATGCCCTGTTATAGCTGTCCAAATGCAAATGTTCAATTTTTTTTGATAATTACTGACCAAGAGAGTCTGGAGAATTGTACTGCAGTGATTGTATTGACTATGGGTTCAAAACCCAGGACGAGTTCACCAAAGTATGTTTTTTAAATTATCTCACGTATTAAAAGAACAGTTTGATTGACAACAGTGGTCCTAGAGGCAAAGTTGTTCAGAATGTGGAGATGTATCATATGATATGAAGATATAGTGTATATGTGAATATTTGGACGTTTCATTGGGTTTTTAGTTCTTTATACAATAGAAATATCATTATTTTGACACCTTTTTAACTGTTATAGCGCCACCTATTGTCTAATCTTCATGAAACTTTGCATGCTCATTAAGAGTCATGGGGTACATGTTGTCACCAATTTTTGTAAAGTTTTGAGTTTTTGTTTAGGTTCTATAGCCTTTTGAGTGTATGTGGCCACGCCCCTTTTGTAAATGACCCTGTTATAGCCCACCAAAGGACAAAATTCCACATTTTTTTGATAATTATTGATCTAGAGAGTCCAGAGAATATTACTGCAGTGGTTTGATCGAGATCGGGCAAAAAACCTAGGACTAGTTCGCAAAAGTAGGTTTTTAACATATTTGTGAATAATTAATGAACGGTTTGATTGACAGCAATGGTTCTTGAGGCAAATTTTATTGGCACGAGGAGAGCTATCAAATGATATGAACAATGTGTGGATGTGTGAAACGTCACGCGATAACAGAGCCAAAAAATCTCGTTAGCGCCAACTAGTGGCCGATTTCTTTCAAAATTCTTACAGACCTTTAAGGCCGTGAGTCGAACATGCCCACCGAGTTTGGTTCCGATTGACCTCCGTTAACCTTGTCAAATAGGTGCTCAAACTTCATTGGCCAATGGCGGTCATGTTTTTTGAGATACGCCAATGTCCTCATAGACACTTGTGCCCCTTTGGTCCAAGTCACTGCATACCAATTTTCAAGTCGATCGGACTAACGGCTGTGTATTTATAGTCAATAATAGGTTTTTTCCGATTTATAGCGCCACCAAGTGTTCAAGCTCCGCATTTTTTTTGATTTGACCAAAGATTAAGCTTATACACATGTGTACCGAGTTTGGTGAAGATATCTCATTCCTTTCAAAAGTTATAGACATTTTAGTAAAAGTGGCCCCTCACTTTCGAACGTTTTGGTGGCCCTTTGCGACCGTGAGTGAAAAATTCAACTTTTTTTTGATAATTATTGATATTCAGTGTCCAGAGAATATTCCTGCACTGGTTTGGTTCCGATCGGGCGAAAAACCTAGGACTAGTTCGCAAAAGTAGGTTTTGGACATAACTCAAGTTTATGGGAAAACGGGGCCTCCGGGACCCCAAATCACAGATGAGTATTTGACAATTGTCTAGACCCAGGGATTCCAAAAATGTAAATTTTTTGAGTCTACGACACACGGTTTGGGAGTTATGGTCACTTTCGCGTTTTTGGTCGCTGTAGCGCCACCTATGGTCCGATTGGGCTGATTCTTTGTGAGGTTCTCCTCGATTTTTGCTCTATCATCTGACCAAGTTTCAAGTCTCTAGCACTTACGGTTTGGGCTGCACGTTCAGTTTTACGGCAGAAAAATAATAATAATAATAATAAAAACCTTAACAATTACAATAGGGATTCAGTGCTACGCACTCGAACCCCTAATAATAATTAAAGCTGCAAGCAGCATTTAGCGGGGTTCGAGTATTTAAGGCCTTTACGGCTTCTATACCGTTAGGGTGTTGGCCAACACGAAATATATGGTTGACACCAAAACATATCCATTACGAAGAATACACTCACAAACAGAAACATACACAGAAATGAAATGGTTAAACTGTTATGTTCATTAAGCATGATTACAGACACAGACAGATGCACAAATATTTTGTTGCACATAAGAGATTTGTACAATAAATGATAAGTGACAACATGCTTAAGACTTGTGTTTTTAAGATTTGATATATCATTTTCATGTTTTACTGTAATCATAATCATGTGTAATTGTCAAATATGATATATCTGTATAAATTAAGCTTTAAACTTTGGCTAAATGTGATTTGAAAAGTTATAACAGTGATTTAGTATCATTTACATATAAATTCAAAACTACATAAAGCCATTAAATCCTACAAAGCACTGTTCTATTAACATGTGTAAGCCCATTAGTGGTATTCTACTGCCATCTAGTGGCTATAGTTGTAATTTTGTTGAAATAGAGATGCATTTTTTTAAAGCTTTATAACTACTAAATTGCCTTTTTTTGCTCAGTGTCCATGAACATATGCTTGTTTTGAATCATATGATACATAATTTTACTTAGGTTTGTGAATTTTTGTTTTATTTAAGTATTTGTAGACTTCTAATGTACACTAGATAAAAAGCATATTATGAAATGGCCCTGTTATAGCTGTCCAAATGCAAATGTTCAACATTTTTTTGATAATTACTGACCAAGAGAGTCTGGAGAATTGTACTGCACTGATTTTATTGAGTATGGGTGGAAAACCCAGGACGAGTTCACCAAAGTATGTTTTTTAAA
Organism: Garra rufa; assembly: GCF_049309525.1. Classification (NCBI taxonomy): domain Eukaryota; kingdom Metazoa; phylum Chordata; class Actinopteri; order Cypriniformes; family Cyprinidae; genus Garra; species Garra rufa. The sequence continues at coordinate 6,942,152 of NC_133362.1, read as the reverse complement.
TGATCTCACATAATAAAAGAACAGTTTGATTTACAACAGTGGTCCTTGAGGCAAAAGTTGTTCAGAATGAGGAGATCTATCATATTATATGAAGATATAGTTTATATGTGAAGATATTGCCGTTTAATTGGGTTTTTAGTTCTATATACAATAGAAATATCATGTTTTTGACACCTTTTTAACTGTTATAGCGCCACCTATGGTCTGATCGTCATGAAACTTTGCATGCTTGTTAAGGGTCATCTGCTACATGCTGTCATCCATTTTTGTAAAGTTTTGAGTTTTTGTTTAGTTTGTATAGGCTTTTGACTACGTGTGGTCACACCCCTTTTTTTAAATTAGCCACTTATAGCCAACCAAAGGACAAAATTCAACATTTTTTTGATAATTATTGATCTAGAGAGTCCAGAGAATATTACTGCAGTGGTTTGATCCAGATCGGGCGAAAAACCTAGGACTAGTTCGCAAAAGTAGGTTTTTAACATATTTGTGAATAATTAATGAAGCATTTGATTGACAGCAACGGTTCTTTAGTCAAAGTTTCTCTGCATGAGGGGATCTATCAAATGATATGCATATTGTGTGGATGTGTGAAACGCCGCGTGATTACAGAGGCAAAAAACTCGTTAGCGCCAACTAGTGGCCGATTTTTTTCAAAATTCTTACAGACCTTTAGGGGCATGAATCGAACATGCCCACCGACTTTCGTTCTGATTGACCTCCGTTAACCTTGTCAAATAGGTGCTCAAATTTCATTGGCCAATGGCGGCCATGTTTTTTGAGATACGCCAATGTCCTCATAGACATTTGTGGTCCTTTGGTCCAAGACACTTCATACCAATTTTCAAGTCGATCGGACTAACGGCTGTGTATTTATAGCTGTGTATATGTCTTTTCCGCCTTATAGCGCCACCAAGTGGACAAGCTCCGCAATTTTTTTGATTTGACCAAAGATTTAGCTTATACACGTGTTTGTCGAGTTTGGTGAAGATATCTCATTCCATTCAAAAGTTATAGCCATTTTAGTAAAAGTGGCCCCGTCACTTTCGAACGTTTTAGTGGCCCTTTGCGACCGTGAGTCAAAAGTTCAACATTTTTTTGATAATTATTGATATTCAGTGTCCAGAGAATATTTCTGCACTGGTTTGGTTCCGATCGGGCGAAAAACCTAGGACTAGTTCGCAAAAGTAGGTTTTGGACAAATTTCAAAATGGCGGAAAAATTTGCATACCGGAAATGAAATCGGAGATAGCCATTTTGTTTTGATTGAGCCAAGGATTCCAGTGATATAAGACACTTGAGTCTAGGACAAACGGTTTAGGAGTTATGATAGGTTTCGCGTTTCTGTTCGCTATAGCGCCACCTATGGTCCGATTGGGCTGATTCTTTGTGAGGTTCTCCTCGATTTTTGCTCTATCATCTGACCAAGTTTCAAGTCTCTAGGCTTTACGGTTTGGGCTGCCCGTTCAGTTTTACGGCAGAAAAATAATAATAATAATAATAATAATAATAATAATAATAATAAAAATCCTAACAAAAACAATAGGGATTCAGTGCTACGCACTCGAACCCCTAATAATAAAAATCCTAACAAAAACAATAGGGATTCAGTGCTACGCACTCGAACCCCTAATAATAAAAATCCTAACAAAAACAATAGGGATTCAGTGCTACGCACTCGAACCCCTAATAATAATAATAATAATAATAAAAATCCTAACAAAAACAATAGGGATTCAGTGCTACGCACTCGAACCCCTAAATATAACATGACACAAATTAAATAAAATAAGTAATAAAAATGAATAATAAATAAAATAAAATAAATAAAATAAAATATTATATTTTGCTCAAGAGCACAATGGTGATTGCTCAATAATCACCTCATGCTAGGTTCGAACCTGCAACCTTTCAGTTGCCATTCCAAACCTTTAACCACTGAGCTACAGATATACATATACAAAAATATAGATTTTGTTTTCTCGTTTCTAGTTCATGTTTCTCAATGTTTTTGTACCTTCATTTTCTCAAGCTCCTGCAGTCTCTCCTGCAGCTGCTGCTGTAAAACCTCATTCTCGCTGCTCAGCTGAGCGGTGCGCTCTTTACTGGATCGAATCATCTCTTTACATCTCTGCAGGAGACTCTCTTGCCTTTTGATCCGCTTCTGAAGCCCCTCAGTGTCCACCGCGCTGTCTGTTTCTCCACTGCCCTCTGCTGGCCACACACACAAAACACAAGCATGTTAAAGACAACTTTTGTTAAAAAAAAATGTTCTGCGCACTTGGAAACCTACACATACCTGTGTTAAGTGTCGAGCTGTCATCTTTGGAGGGGCTCTGGATGTCAGTGTTTGCATCAACTGTATCTGTGGACTGAGAAGTCTCAGCCTCAGAGGAAAGCACACCTCCAGACGCCTTCAGACGTTTCTTCAAGAGAGACACCTGAGAGACAAACAGCTTCATTATCATCTCAGATAGCATGAGAAATGCACTATGCAAAAAATAAATAAATAAAGAGAGAATACATACTTGCGTCTGAAGCACAGTGATCATCTGGTCCTTCTCCTCGAGAGCAGCATCAAACTCCTCCTGCAGGTGTTTCTTGGCCTGTTGGTCCATCTGTAGCTCCTGAGGAGGAGATTTGAGGCTCAATAACTCAATATCGAAAAAATATTAAAATACATATTTATAATAAAATCTAAAATTATGCATTTATGTAATATAGAAATAATTTGAGTTATATAAAAAGTTCACAAGTATATAAAGAAATGCATATAAACTATATATGAAAAATAAAATGTAAAAAAAAAATACACATTATATAAAAAATATATATAAAAGAATATAATATATACAGTATAAAATATGTAAACCATAGATATAAAATAATTTATCAAATTAATTGATAAATATTGAATGAATTGATAAATACAATAAAAAGCACAATAAAGTTAGTAGTTAACTAAAATTAAAACCTTTATTTTATTTCAGCTAGTTTATTTTAACATTGATTGCTTTAATTAAGTTTAAATTGATGTACTAAAATATTTCATATAGATATATATAAAAAATACAAACAATAATACAAACTAAATAAACTAGATAAAATGTAAATAATTTAATCAAATAAATGATTTTTTTTCTTGCCAACGTTATTGTAGTTAACTAAACCTAAAACCTTAATTTCTGCTAGTTTATTTCATTGATTTAATTTTCATTTATCATTTTAATTTAGTTTAAATTGACATACTAAAATGACTAAACATTTTTTAATTTTATTTTTAATAAAAATTATATAAACACAACAAAATGTAAAAAAAAAAAAAAAAAAAAAGATCAAACTCAACAATTAAAATAAAAATATAAAATAAAATTGAATAGTATATGTACTTGAATCCAAATGAAACAAAAAAAGTACTGCTTCATTCATGGTTTATTTTTATTTTTATTTTGTTTTATTTGATCCTTGGTTTATTTTATTTTCTACTGTCACATTTTATTATTTTATTTTATTTATTTTATTTACACACACATGCAGTTTTTTTCATGCCAGGGTTATTACAGTTAACTAAAACCAAAATTAAAATAAAAACAAGAAAATATAGATTTAATAGTATATATAATGGTTAATTAATTCACGGTTTATTTTATTTATTCTATTTTTCTATATTATTTCACTTCATTTTATCTTAAATATTTGATATATTGTGCCCAACCATCTGACGATAAATCAAAAGCAGACAGACAAAATCCTAAACAATCTCTGAAACATGCCACATTGTGAATGCTGTTTCATGTTGCCTTTAAGTACACAGTGTGAAGCGAGAAGTAATAGAGATATCAGAGGTAGAAAAACATTGAGGGTAGAGCCTGTGATGATGAATTAATAATGTGTGTGCCAGATGAACAGCGAGAGACCAACCTCCCTGAGCTCTCCTATTCTTCTCAGGGATTTATCTTGACTCTGGCTGAGGATGGCCTGAGAGACACACAGACAGAGATGAATGACAGACTAATATCTGCCCCAAACCTCACAGCAGAACAAATACAGCAACACATTAGGAAAACATCCCTCCGGCTGCACGCAAACTACACTCATTTATTCTGAATATGAAATTACCTGAGTCTTCTCTTTATCCCGTTGTACGGTTCGGTAGGCTGTTACCAACTGAGAGAGAGAGAAAAGAGAGAAAATATCAGTCTAGCAATAATGATCAACTCATTTCACAAATCAAACTGTCCCATTCCCAAATCAGGTATCACATCATGTTTCCATTTTAATATTAAAGTTTAAGTAATTTTGTTACGCATTAAGTCATTTTTATATATTTTCTAAATATTTTTTATAAAGCTTTAATACATTTTTATTTCCATTTTAATTTTAGTAATTTTGAGATGGATGATTTTAACACTTTATATTAAATATATTAAATTTGTTCTCATTTTCAAGCTTACCTTTTTTTTTTACAATCTTCTGTTGCCATTTTAATATTAAAGTTTGTCATTTTGTTATGCGTTTTGTCATTTTTATATATATTTTTTTAAATATTTATCAATTAATTTTTATTTCCATTGTAATTTGAGTAATTTTAAGATGGATGATTTAAACACTTTTTTTTTATTTTTAAAAAATATTTTTATAAAGCTTTAATAATTTTTTATTTCCATTACAATTTTTGTAATTTTAAGATGGATGGATGACATTAACACTTTATATTAAATATATTTCAGTCACTTAAATTTGTTCTAATTTTCAAGTTAACTTTTTTTTTTTTCCATTTTGTTATTAAAGTTTAAGTCATTTTGTTATGTGCTTTGTAATTATTTATTTGTATTTTTTATAAAGCTTCAATACATTTTTATTTCCATTTAAATTTTAGTCATTTTAAGATTAATTTTTAAATATATATTATATATATATATTTTTTTTTTTTTTAACATATTTCAGTTATTTTGTTATGCATTTCGTAATTTTTTTTTTACTTTTTTATATTTTTATAAAGCTTTAATTCATTTTTATTTTAATTTTAGTCATTTTAAGATGAATTATTTAAAACTTTATATTAAATATCTCAGTTTTTTTGTTATGCGTTTTGTCATTTTTATTTTTTTATATTTTTATAAAGCTTTAATTAATTCTGATTTTCATTTTAATTAATTAATTAATTTATTTATTTATTTTTACAATTCTCCGTTTCCATTTTAATATTAAGTGTTTTTGTTAGGTGTTTTCTAATTTTTTATTTTTTATAAAGCTTTAATAAATTTTTATTTCCATTTTAATTTTAGTAATTTTAAGATGGATGATTTTAACACTATATTAAATATATTTCAGTTGTCAATTTTCACTTAAATTTGTTCTAATTGTTAAGTTTTTCCAAGTTTTTAGAATTTTCTGTTTCTATTTTAATATTTAAGTTTACATAATTTTATTATGCATTTTGTAGTTTTTATTTTTATATATATTTTTATAAGGCTTAAATAAATTTATTTCCATTCCCATTTCAGTTTTTTTTTATTTTCTACAATTTTCCATTTCCATTCTAATATTAAAGTTTTAGTAATTTTGTTATGTGTTTTGTATTTTTATAAAGCTTTAATTTTTATTTCTATTTTAATTTCAGTAATTTTACTGAAAAATACATTGGTTTTTCTATTTCAACTTAATTTCAGTTAAAGTTTTACATTAAAGTTAGTTCTAATTTTTGTTTACATTTTTAAATGTATGCCTTTCCATCTTTTCTCCCAAATTTTTAATTTTGATTTTATTTTATTTCCAAAAATAATTTTAATAGTTTTAGTTTTGGTTAACAGTAACAACACGGTTTCATATAAGAGCAGGTCTTGTTTTACACAAACATGATGTCAGGAACAACAAAGATGTTCCATTACATCTGGGCATGTACAGTACAGTACACTGAGTACAGTATGTTTTTTCAATATCACTTCATGTTACCAGCAACAGGAAGTCCTTCAATGTTGTCTGCGATGCATCACCAATTACACCACAAAGGAAATTTGCCATTAAGCACGCCTGACTACTTCCTGAGATCACTGACTGGTTCAGGTGTAAACATGTCTGATAATCCACACACCGTCAGAGCGGTGCATTATCTCAGATAAATGTTCAACTGAGGAGCTCTGATGTGTCATGATTAATATGCACAGTCAGAACAAAAGGCCTGAGCTCTTCCTGAACAAAACAGACTTGTTCACATAATCTCTTAATGAGGGCTTAACTACACGCAATGCATGTTCATGCGGCAAAGTTTATTGATTTATTACTTCACCATTATCTCGGGACACATCCTACAGCAAAGGTAACGCAGCGATTATAAATGAGTCAAAGAGTTTTGTGAAAAATAAAACACTATTACAACTCAAAAAGCTTTTTTTATATAGTGAAAAATGACAGTTTGTACTTTAATTTGCAACTATGCATCAGGAATGGAAGAGCTTTAGATTTGGTGGTTTACTGCAAGTCCAATTAATCAGTGATTATTTGGACACTTGTAATTAAAAATACTACTAATGGATAAAGATAGCAGATTCCATCTAAAGTAATCATGATTTAGAGGAATTATTGCTTTAAAACTGTACAATAATCCACTTTGAATGAATGCAATCTACTATATAGCAAGTAATTAAGAAACACCGCTTTTAATTTAGATGCTCAACAATGCAGAAGCATCTAATATAGTGTTGCATTTGATGTATCAGTCTTCAACAGACATCAGTGCAACCTTTCTGAAACAGCTTCAAGCAGATCTGTTGTAAAGATCACAGACTGACAACATAAAAGCTGACTTCACAGAAACACTGTCAGACATTAATGCACTGCTTGCATTCTGTGCATTAACTGGCGCTGAATGACAATTATCAGCACCTCGGGTTAATGCTCAAACACTTTAATGTACATAAAGCAATAATATAAGGCACATGTCCAGACTCATAAACACGGACTAATGATCAGATCATAAATCTCATAAATATTAATCAGGAAGTTACTTTTAAAGAAATAAAATGCATCAAGTCCAAGTTTTGACATTAAATGATAATAAAAACAGACAGTAAAAACTTGAAAGTCTTGAAGGCCAAATAAGTCACAAAAATAGTGCATTTGTAATCTAAACAGGGGGAAAAAAATACTAAAAAAGGGTAAATGTGGCTATCTCACAATTCTGAGCCTATATGCCGCAATTAATTTTTCCTCTCAGAATTGGGGATATTTATTTAGAATTACAAGATATGAATTGTGAGATAAAACTCCAAATTGTGAAAAATTAACTCATTGAAGGAAACAAGCTTGTAAAAAAAATTTATAAAATTATAATAAATTGCGATTTTTGCGACTTTTTTTCTTGAAATTCTCAGTTCATATCCCAAAATAAAATAATAAATAAAATAAATGATTTCTAAATAAAATAATATTACATTTAAAAAATTAAACAATAACATAAATGCTTTTTTAGATCATGGATCACCACCTGGAGATGTCTTCTATAGCCCTGAATGTCAAACAGATGAGCTCCAGAGACGGATCATCACTAAAGACCTCGCCAACCTAGACGGCCATCAGCGCTACACCACGGGAACCTGATGAGTTCTCTACAATCGGACATTGGTACAAACTGCTGGTTTGGTCTGGCCAGAGAAGAATTGGTCCCCCGATTGAGCCTGGTTTCTCCCAAGGTTTTTTTTCTCCATTTCTGTCAGCTGTGGAGTTTTGGTTCCTTGCCGCTGTCGCCTCTGGCTTGCTTAGTTGGGGACACTTTCCAGCGATATCGTATACTATTTGAACTGAACTGACGATGATATCACTGAATTCATTGATGAACTGCCTTTAACTGAAAATTGATTGTTTACAATAATGCGTTACTTACACACTATTGTTCTGTTTAAATACTGTGCGGTTGCTTTGACACAATCTGTATTGTTAAAAGCGCTATATAAATAAAGGTGACTTGACTTGACTTTTTCAGCTATCATATCTGATTGGACTTGATATTTTAGAATTATTTATACCCTACTACTTGTTAATATTTTGGCTTTTAGTTTTAGATTTTTCTTTATTTTAATTTTAGTTTAAGTTTTTTATTATTTTGTTACATTAATAGATTTTTATTTATGTCTTTTTATGTTCATTTTAGCAATTTTAGGATGGATGGTTTTAGTACTTCAGCTTAAATGTATTTATTAATTTCAGTTAGTTGCTGATTTTCATTAAAATTAGTTCTAATTTTGTTTTTCATTTTAATATGAAAGTTTTAGTAATTTTGTTATGTTTTGTCATTTATTATTATTTTTTTTTTGTAAAGCTTTAATGTCCTTTTTAATTGAAGTAATTTCAGAATGGATGTATGGTTTTATCATTTCAACTTTCCAACCAGACAATTTTTTGTTGTTTAATTTCTGTTTTTTGTTTACATTTTTAAGTTTATGCCTTTCAGGATTTTTCCCCTCAAATTTTCACTTTAAGATATTAACTCACACCGGATAGAAAAAAAGTCCAAATTGTGATATACAAAGTTGCAATTAATGTTTTTCTTTTTTTTAAATTCTTGATGGAAACAAAATTGTAATGTAAGTAAGTACATAAATAAATAAATAAATAAAGAGGTAATTGCTTTCACCTTATTTTGCCATTTGTGAGTTATCTTTTTTCTCAGAATTGCAAAGTAAAGTCTGAATTGTGAGACATATAGTTGCAATTACAATTTATTTATTTTTTGTTCTGTGATGGAAACGAGCTTACATAATGACAGCCTACATATCTAACAAGTAAAAAAAAAAAGTACCAAAACAAGATTTATTGAAGCTTTTGATTCTTGCAAAAGTAGTGTAATCTAGGCCCTTTCCCAGAAAATCACTGCACAAACTGCTCAAAACTGAATCTGATCATAAATCAGATCACCAAAAACAATCGTTTACATCAAGGTCGCTCACCTCTGAGTATTTCCCCCTGTAATTGCCGAGGCTCCTCTCCACGCGATGCAGACGGTTTAAGAGCTGCTCTTTGGATAGACTCTCGGTGCTGCCGGGCGAATCCTCAGCCTCGCTTTCGATGTCCGACGGAGGGTCGTACGCCGGCAAGGACTGGGCTTCATTCTCGCCGATAAAAGTGAGCGATTCTCTGGAGGAGCTTCTGACCAGACTGTCCCTGGAGCCGGAGCGGAAGAGCCCTTCACCGCGAGCCGAACCCCGGAGCAAAGACTCCACGGAAGAAACCTTCTGCTGTAGCTTCTGGGCCAGAGACTGAGACTCCTCTTTCTGGAGGACAATGAATACTTTGAGCATACAAGCATTTTAGATAATAATAATCAGAATGTTAGACTCTATTTGTGACTCAGGACCACAAAACCAGTCTTAAGTCGCTGGGGTATATTTGTAGCAATATTTAAAAATACATTGTATGGATCAAAATTATCGATTTTTCTTTTATGCCAAAAATCATTAGGATATTAAGTAAAGATCATGTTCCATGAAGGCATTTTGTAAATTACCTACCGTAAATATATCAAAACTTATTTGTTGATTAGTAATATGCATTGCTAAGATCTACATTTGGACAACTTTAAAGGTGAATTTTTTAAATATTTAGATTTTTTTTTATACCTTTAGATTCCAGATTGCTTTGTGGTCCAGGGTCACATTTAAAGGGGTCATCGGATGCCCATTTTCCACAAGTTAATATGATGCTTTAGGGTCCTAATGAAAAGTTTGTAATATACTTTGATTAAAAATTTTCTATGGTAGTGTAAAAAAATAACACTCATTTAACCTGGTAAAAAATGCCTCTGTTCTCAGCAAGCGATATCAGTACCTGGCCCTTTAAATGATATGAACCTCTGCTTACCCCGCCCTTCAGTTCTGTGGGGCGTGTCATTACATAGCACACGGGGTGTTGCCTAGACAACAGTTGGGGGTACAGTTGTATAGTTTGGGGAAAAATGACACTGGGGGGGGGCTTTGAAGACACTGTACAACCCCATCCATTTAAAATTTAATTTAAAAACCGGAGTTGGAACCGAAACAAGATGACACCCGCAAAGAAGTTCGGCAATTAAAGCTTATACTGGACATGTCTGAATGGTTAGTAAACTTAATGTCACGTTGATTTATCTTTGTATAAGGGCATGTCAGGGTAGCGTACTGAGACAGATACGAACGCTTTGTGTTTACTGAGGTATAGAGACGAACGTGATGTGTTTACTGAGGTATAGAGAAGAACGCGATGTGTTTACTGAAGTATAGAGACGAACGAAGAACGCGATGTGTTTACTGAGGTATAGAGACGAACGCGACGTGTTTACTGAGGTATAGAGACGAACGCGACGTGTTTACTGAGGTATAGAGAAGAACGCGACGTGTTTACTGACGTGTTTACTGAGGTATAGAGACGAACGCGAGGTGTTTACTGAGGTATAGAGACGAACGCGACGTGTTTACTGAGGTATAGAGACGAACGCGACGTGTTTACTGAGGTATAGAGACGAACGCGACGTGTTTACTGAGGTATAGAGAAGAACGCGACGTGTTTACTGAGGTATAGAGACGAACGCGACGTGTTTACTGAGGTATAGAGAAGAACGCGACGTGTTTACTGAGGTATAGAGAAGAACGCGACGTGTTTACTGAGGTATAGAGACGAACGCGACGTGTTTACTGAGGTATAGAGAAGAACGCGACGTGTTTACTGAGGTATAGAGACGAACGCGACGTGTTTACTGAGGTATAGAGACGAACGCGACGTGTTTACTGAGGTATAGAGACGAACGCGACGTGTTTACTGAGGTATAGAGAAGAACGCGACGTGTTTACTGAGGTATAGAGACGAACGCGACGTGTTTACTGAGGTATAGACGTGTTTACTGAGGTATAGAGACGAACGCGACGTGTTTACTGAGGTATAGAGAAGAACGCGACGTGTTTACTGAGGTATAGAGACGAACGCGACGTGTTTACTGAGGTATAGAGACGAATGCGATGTGTTTACTGAGGTATAGAGACGAACGCGACGTGTTTACTGAGGTATAGAGACGAATGCGATGTGTTTAGTTTACTGAGGTATAGCTGACTGAATGAGAGCAAAAAAGTGATCGGTTAACATAACTTACCCCGTCCTAATATTGAAATACATAAATGTGAGTGTTATGGTCTTTACTCATATGCAGTTGCGCGCTGTAAAAACATTTGCAGGTATTGCGTTAACGTTACAATTCTTAATGCAGTTATAACTGATCCAAAACGATTTAAAATAATTGTACGTGACATCTTAATCATTAACAGACACCGTTTTAAACCACCTAGCATTACAAAGCTAAGCTTAATGTAGTTTTACTACAACGTACACAGTTTGTAAATAGGCAATCACCTTTATGCATTGTTCATTATAAACATGCGATTATGAATTATATTGAGACGGATGTACATAGAGAAGACGACATAACCATGTTCTCTGAGAGTGTAAGTTACACTTTAGCCTCATTCATCGTGAAACGCGCTAACTTTAGCACATTATTTAAAAGGCGATTAGCAAAGATTCATATAAAAAGAAATTACACTCACTTCTTCTGAAGCAGGAACACGAATAGTTACAGACCCATTTTTCAGCAGCAGCTTCGCTTCGTGAAAAATTATTTTACTTCATTAAAAGAAAACTACTGGGTGGATCTTTGTCATTCTAAGGTGGTTGTGTACACACTCTCCTAACACACACACATTCCAGTTCAAACAGCTTGTAAAAGTGCATGTGGCACCCGATGACCCCTTTAAGGTTAAAGATTCAAACTTTCCACATTATCCAAAATCCAATAGCAACTAGACACAAATGTGCTTCCAAAAATAAAAAACAATCACATACCACCAAATAGGTATATTTTTTAGAAAATATATATTTATTTTAGAATTTCATAATTTTACATTTTTCTTTTTTATATAATTTGTTAATAATAATGTTTATATTACGATACAATATAATGCTGCCATTTATGCACACATAATGTTATTTTGCCTGATTTATACTGATTTGATTTTTTTTAATTGTCCTACAGTACTTTTTACTGTATACAGTAATGAGATCTTATTTTAAGGGAAAATGTGTTTAACTGTCATTAAAATAATGCAAAATTTGAGATGCAATGTCCATTAGACACATACAGTACTGTGCAAAATTCATGCTTCACAAAAATATTTGTTAATATTTTTGAAATGAGTCTCTTTTGCTCACCAAGGCTACATTTATTTGGTAAAACATACATTAAAAACAGTAATAATTTTATTAAAATAGATGCTTTCCATATGAATATATTTTAAAATGTAATTTATTCCTGTGATGCAAAGCTGAATTTTCAGCATCATTACTCCAGTATTGAGTGTCACATGATCCTTCAGAAATCATTCTAATATACTAATTTGCTGCTCAAGAAAAAATTCAGATCATTATAAATGTTAAAAACATTACTAATAATAAGAAAAGCTTCTTTCGGGACTCTTTGATGAATAGAAATTATTTGAAATAAAACTTTTTTGAAACATATAAATGTTATTAATATCGCTTTTGATTTAAAAAAAGAATTAAATGCATTCGATACCATTATTCAATTTCTTTAAATGACTGCCATGCTGCCATGCAAGCAAACTTTCATGGTTCAATTCATTTGCAATGCATATCATGTTGTCCCCTCAGATGCAATATGAACAGGTCTTTCATCAATTATTGAAAGTTAAGCACTACTACTTGCCTGAGGAGAAGTGATTCCATCTCCGTTCACACTGCCTCTCGGAGAGCTGCCGGCCGCTTTAATGCTCTGCATCAGAAGAAAACCCACAAACATAAGTGAAAGTGTGTCTCGGCGGTCAGCTTTAGGCCTGGTTAGTATTCCTCCAGCCCATCGTGCTGCACCCCGATTACTCTGGGAGCAATATTAGTGTTTGCTACGAGAAATGCAGGGGCTTCTGGTTACACCAACCCTAACCTCATGCAACTCGGAGAGGAACACAGGGGTTAAAAACAAACGTAGACAGCATAACTACTGCGTTACACAAACAAGGAGTTAAACACAGCAGCACTACACTAGCAGCTTTGTCAACTGCAAACAGTTGAAACCCGCTAGAGGAGCTGGTTACTGAGAGCGTGTGCATTTGGCATTGTGGAGTTCAGCAGGAGTTAGTCGGCCACAGCGTTCTCCCTAAGGTAGACGAAAGAAGTCATGGGTAATGTTACTCGCTTTGTAATGACATTAGAAAATACTGTCATATTCTGCTTCAGAACTGAAGGACTTTTACTGCAAATATGCAAAAATAGCAATGTGCACACTGTATGATTACTTATTTTTTCAGGCATAACATCAGCAACAAGGCACACTGGGAAGAATTTACTCTCGTTAACCTTCAAACAATGTTGTCCCAGTCTTAGCTAAAATGTAAATCTTACAATCCAACATTAAATATAGTTAGAATGCATACAATTAGAAAGGGAAAATGAAAATGTTCAAATTATTAATATTATTATTGTTGTTATAAATAATAATATTATTATGAATAATAATAATAATACAAATACAAATATTATTTAATAATAAAATATAATAATTTATAATAGTAAGAATAATACCAATAGTAAACTAAAAATAATTATTAGAAGTATTTTTATTACTACTATTACCACAACTACTACTATTAATAATAACAGTAGTATTTTTATTACTACTAATATATTATTATTATTATTATTATTATTATAAATATTATACAATACCGTATTATTGTATAATGTTTATAATAATAATAATAATAATAATAATTCGTATTATTATAAATACTAATATTTCTAATGCTATATAAAACTACTACTAATAATAATAATAAAATATATGATTTATTATTATTACTATATATTATTATTTTAATAACAATACTATATAATACTAATCGTCATCATTATATTATTATAAATAATAAAAAACAATAAAAACACAAATACTATGATAAAACATATTATAATTTATATTAGTAAAAATATACCAAATTACCAAAATTAAAAATAATAATAATTAATATTTATATTACTACCACCACTACTACTAATAATAAGTTTTATATTATTCTTGTATAAATAATAACAACATCATATAATATAATATAATATAATTGTTATTCTTATTCTTATTATAAATACTAATGATGCTATATAATACTACTTATATTAATAATAATACTAAAATATATTATTTATAATACTAAGAATAACACTAATAGTAAAAATAATCATTATATTGCAACTAATCATAATAATAATTTTGTTATTCTCTTATTATAATACTTATAATATAATACTTAATACTATACAATACTAATCATTATTATTTTTAATAGTAAATATTAATAATTATGATTTATACTGCATTAATAATAATAACAATGTTGTATTCTTCTTATATTACTTTTTACAATTCTAAATCATTATTATTATTTTTATACTTATAATAACATCATAATACAATGTATTATTGTTATTCTTATTATAAATACTAATAATATTATACTACTACTACTATTTATAATAATAATACTGACATATATTATTTATAATACTAAGTAAAATACTTATAGTAAAAATAATAATAATTATTAGTTATACTGCAACTGATAATAATAATAATAATAATAATAATTTTGTTATTATTATAATACTAATATAAAAATAATAAAAATACTAAATAGTACTAATAACCACCACCATCATCATATTATTATAGTTTTTTTTTAGTAGTTGTAGTAGGAGTAAAAATACTGCACTGTTTACACATGGCTCACATGCCTAGATTTGACAGCCATGTTATTCAGTAATATAGTTACTATAACTACTAAGGTGTAATCTAATTGTGGGAGGCATTCCTATAGCGAACATAAAATCACTATTGTGTTTTTCAGTTCATCCGAACACTGTAATAAACAGCAAGAACTCGATTACCAACACAACCACATAATTCAGTTAAAATGCAATCACTGCACATTAGAGGATTGATTCATCTATTAATCCAAAAAGATGGGTTTAAATTTCCTGATCAAATGCAATATGCTGAAAACAGCTTTTTAATACAAGCTGGTCGTATTTACATCAACATCAACAAGTGAAGCTCACTTTCTGTTTGTTGCACAAACACAAGGCAATCCCTACTACACACTTTAGGCCAAACGTAATAAAATAAAATTATCAAGCATTATCAGACATTTTGCACTATGTTCTTTACAACATTATACACAACCAATTTTAGCCAATAAACATGCTTCCTGTTTATAGAGTAAAGAACTAAACACATTTGCATATGCCAATGAAGGCCAGGGAGACTTCATGCTGAAGGGAAAAAACAATGCAAAGCTAACAAACACCACAGTTAAATAAGATCAGATTTAGGTCAATCAATATTCATATCACTAATTTTGTTTAGATTTATTGATTAAAATAATAAACCCTTCAACATTCATATATATTCCTAGTATACTGAAAAACAAAAATATCAGTCCACTGTACACATCAGAATGATCAGAGCTGTCAATGTCAATGAAAAAGGACTGAAAATCATAATGAGGCCAGTAATACAGCAGATCACATGATGAGTGTGTTTGATATGATTGGCAGGGCTGTATATCAGCTGATGTGTGTAAGCTCAGGTGTATGTGGAGGATTATCTGTATCTAGAGATAAATCCTTCTGTCAGAGCTGAGCCTCTACCAACTCCACAAACACAGTTAATGTAGTTGAAAGAGCTGCCATGTAAAGTAGGGATTGACCGATTATCGGCACCGATATTAAGCATTTTTATGGTTATCAGTCATTTTCAAAACCAATTTGCCGATAAAATAATTTAAAAGGATTTAAAGAAAGTTTGTCAAAGCTCTTGTTATTCTTATTTTATTATTTCTTTTGACAATTTTCATTTTCACACCAGACATATACGTATTTAGGTTCAAAATATCGGTTGTCTGTCTACTTGATTTGTAACAGGGTTTCTACAGATTTAAGACCTTTTTAATACCACCTTATATAAAATGTAAGACCTAAACCTGTAATGGAAATACACATTATATTACATACATGTGTTTAATATAAAAAGAAAACTAAATGTCATTAATGATATTTATTACTACAATATACAGTGAACTTTTCATATCAGCAAACAATATTCCACACAAAAATATTTTTATAAGCAATATTATCATCAGCGTTCAACTTACACTACATACTTAAATCAGCATTTTTTTTTTATTTACCTTTATAAAGGCCTATTTTTCACTTTTTAAATGTATGCATCACCTTTCATTTCAAATTATTACAATTCAACAATAAATTCTATAGGGCTGTTACCAGGCAGATTAAATATTTTACAGTGCAAAATTACAAGTGCAATAAATAATATATAAATAATGTTATAAGATTAATGTATTAAATTTACAAACAAGAAATGTTTGGGGGAATCTTTGTTCTGTCCAATTACTGTAAACAGTCATTAGGTCAGACTGAAGATATTTTAGTGGTAATGTGACCAAAAATAATCTGAATCTGAATTTAAGACATTTTAAAACGTTATTTAAGACTTTTTTAAGGACTTTTGAAAAACACATATCAGTCCATCCCCTAGTGTGGTTAAAAAAAAAAACGATCAGCGTAGACATTGATCACCAAAATGATTAAATGTTTTTGTGTATTTGAAATAAAGCTGCAATAAAATGAAACATGACAAATATTAGATGGAAAACTTGAACTACTGACAACTAACTAACTAACAACGAACCTGCAAAAGGTTTTTTTTTTTTTTTTTTTTTTTTAGTAATAGTTGTTTATGAGCCCCTGTTTGTCCTGAACTGTTAAACTGCCTGCTGTTCTTCCGAAATAAATTCTTCAGGTCCCACGATTTCTTTGGTTTTTCAGCATTTTTGTGTATTTGAACCCTTTTTCAACGATGACTGTATGATTCTGTAATCCATCTTTTAACACTGAGGACAACTGAGGGACTCATGTGCAACTATTACAGAAGGTTCAAACACTCACTGATGCTTCAGGAAACACAATGCATTAAGAGCAAGGGGTGAAAACTTTTTGAATTAGAAGATCAGGGTAAATTTGACTTATTTTGTCTTTTGAGAAACATGTATCTTCTGCAGCTTCTGAGGGGCAGTGCTAAATGAAAAAAATATGATATTCAGCCAAAATAAGAAAAAAAAAGTACACATCTTCATTCCATTCAAAAGTTTTCACCCCTTGCTTATAATGCATTGTTTTTCCTTCTGAAGTATCAGTGAGTGTTTGAACCTTCTGTAATAGTTGCATAGTACCTCAGTTGTCCTCAGTGTGAAAAGATGGATCTCAAAACCATACAGTTATCATTGGAAACGGGTCAAATACACAAAAAATGCTGAAAAACCTGAGTGGGACCTGAAGGATTTTTCTGAAGAACAGCAGGCAGCTTACTTGTTCGGGATACAAACAAGGGACTCATGAACAACTATCACAAAACAAAAAAACACAGCTGTGGATCATTCAGGTACCAACACAGTATTAGGAATCAAGTGTATGTAAACGTTTAAACAGGGTCATTTGGATAAACTCAACCATTATTTTCTATTATTTTATGTAAAAAATAAAATCTTTTTTTTTTTTTTAATCAGTACTAAATAAAAAAAAAATGCATTTTGTATGATCCCTCTTATTTTGGTCAAATAATTAACATTTTGCAGAATCTGCAAGGAGTATGCAAACTTTTGGCTTCAACTTTATATAAAAAAAAAGCAAAACAAAACTAGTAAAACAAACAAAAATTTAAACTTAAAGTCAGAAACTATTTCAAAATATTAATAAATTCTCAAATTAATAACACAGACAGAAAAATGCACCAATGCCTGTGTAAAATCGCATAAAATGCTGAGACATCAAGAAAAAAAAGCATAAAATAACTAAAGCGTGACACTTCACTCCAGAGTTCAATGCACCGGGAAATATTGATGCAAGACATGCGAAAGGACCTTTAATAATCCAAATTTATAAACACCTTTAAACAAAGAATTTGCCAAATTAATTTGGCAAGGAAATCAAAAGAACTCTTAGGGAACAGCAAGGGAGCATTCAACACGGAATCTATGAGGACACTACATAGGGAACGGGACAATATCTAACACTACGGGAATAACATTCATTCCTGGAGATGCCAAATTAGAGGAACCATTCCGAGGTACAAAAACGGAGAAAAGCAACTGCCATCCCACAAACCAGGCCTAACGAGGAACGCAAGATATTAGATGCAGGGGTTAGGAGCGAGATGCCTTTGAGTTATGCAGAAACGCTCAAGAAGAAAAGCTGCAAGCAGGTGTTACTCGGCCTCCTCTAGCCCATAACCTCCAAAGGCATCGCAGACGGGACGGGGACAGAGGGTTGGTTTTGTTTCTCGAGGGGTGAGGAAGAGGAGGCGATGTGAGGACAGACTCACCGCACTGGGCACCTGGGCCGCTTGGGGTCGTTTTGAGTGGTCCAGAGCAAAGATAGTATATTCAGAGAGAAAAGCAGGCTCTGCTATCATCCCAGCCAGCAGCTGAACGACCCCCCCACACGAGTCAACGCATTAATGACGGGACCGAGGAGTGAAGAGCAATGAGAAAACAACACAATGAGTGAGAGGACAGAAAAAAGAGCCAGAGGATGACAGAATGACATCTGTGGAAACAGAGAGAGAGTTGAGACAGTGGATCCACACTGAGGCGGCAGACGGACGCTCTTTGATGTCTCCACCAAAACTGATTTTGATTCTCTTGAATGTTGATTGGCTTTAAATCGTCATATGCTGTGTATGGAGACATCAAACAGGTAAATCTAGCCGTCTTTGGCACAGAAGAGAGATTAGGGCTCAAAAATAAGGATGTGTTGACAAAAATGTGTTGTCATTTTATCTTATGTTTAATGATGATGTACAAAGATTTTGTGTTTTATTTGTTGTATCAAATTATGTTGAATTAAAAATGTCTGTAAAGTTTTGACTTAAATCAAATCTAATCTAATAATATAACATAAAAATTAAAAACAAAAATAAATACATCTAATATAAATATTATATAAAAGTATACTTTTTAATATATATATATATATATATATATATATATATATATATATTTGTGTGTGTGCATGTTATATATACAACTTGTTATATGAAATATTAATATAATATTCTAACAACAAAATATATGATAAAAATATTATATAAAAATAAACTGTTTTATTATAACAATATTATATATAATTTAATGTTTTAAAAAACAATATTATTATATGAAATAAATATTATATAAAAAATAAAAATAAAATAAGGATCAGTTGACAAAGCCATGTTGTCACTTTATCTTTAGAAATGTCTGTAAAGTTTTGACTTACTTAATAATATAATATAAAAATTAGAATCTAAAATAAATATATCTAGGGGTGGCAGGGTACATGAATAAACATCCGAACCGTTCGGTTCGCTTGTCTCGGTTCGGAGCGTGTGTGCCTCACAAGGTTCAACGCATGCGCAATGTAGCCTTGTGCACGTAGTGAGTGTCCTTTTTGCGGGAAATAAGAGGTATGTGTGGACATACAGACAGTAAAAGTGGAGTGCTGCAGGTTACGTCACGTGTAGAAATGGCAAGTGGGAGAGATAAGGAAGGCTGCCTGGAGTTGGAGGATGCGCCAGCGTCGTATAAGGGGCCGTTCACATGTAGCGTCTTTTGCGCGCTCAAGTTCGTCATTTCAAATGTAGACGCGCTCATAATGGAAGTGACGCGGTCGCGACGCGAATGCGGTGCGACGCGCTCGTTTTTTCCAGGCGCGTCCGCGCCGCATCGAGATAAAAACATCCAAAGACTATAGAATACCCTTAAAGCAGTGGTTCCCAAACTTTTTATGCCGGGCCCCCCTTTTGCATAAAAACAAAAATTCAAAGATAGATTGCACAAAGATTGCATTTGGATGTACAGTACAGAGAAAGTGCATTAAAACAATGTCAGCAAGAATGTAAGCTCTTACCAAGGCCAAAGGAGGAATACAAAAAAAAAAAATTATATATTTATTTATTTATTTATTTATTTATTTGTTTTATTAGTTTTTGGTAATTCTGTGTGAATAAAGACAATTTAGTCGTTTGTTATTTGCCTAATAAAATGACTACAATTTTTAGTTCTAAAAAAGTTTTTGACGGGTGGTCTAATAAGTTTGTTAAGCACTATATTTAGAAAATAAAACGTACAAACTCACTTGTTTACACTCTGCCCCTTTTTTGATTGCCAACGGCTGCAGCCTGCAAAGTACAACGTGAAAGCGCAAGGCTGACGCTCTGTAGCGAATTCACACATAAGTGAGGCATATTAATTTAAGTTGAAGAGATGGGATTTGCACGACGCACCGCACAGCATGCTCCTAGAATCTTGTTCGAGTAATATATGGTTTTGCATATATTAAAGGGACTTTGAAACATCTCAACTTTTTAGAATGCCGCAAGCGCACCGCAGGTCATGTGACATGAACCAACCAATCACTTGTTTAAAAGACAGCTTAAAGATTTCCTCTCTTTTTCTTTTAAAAGATACAATTTTTGTAAGAGCTACACTGAGGTTGGCAGTTTGATAAATGCAAGTTAATTCTTCAGTTCAATCTTTATGTGCTAAAAAGGCACATGAATTCCTGTAGAGATAGCAACATTCTCCTGTTTTTGCCAAATAAATGACAAGCATGTCATCAATGTCTTCTCTCTTGCTGTATCAAAATCTCTCCTAGCTTTCCTCAGAGATGGTCTCAATAATGTGCTTAAAGTCAAGTCCAATTCAGTTTGTGCATGTTTACATGATATAAATTTTTTTTTTAATAATGTATCCTAAATTGTGGATAATTAAGCTACATATCATATGCCAAAGTAAATTTCTGGAGTGTTAAAGATTAAAAGAAAAAACAAAAACAAGAACCGTACAGAACCGAAAACCGTGATATGAACCGAACCGTGGGTTTTGTGAACCGTGCCACCCCTACTAATATCTAAATATTATATAAAAAATATACTTTTTAATATATTATATAAAATCATATGCATGAAAAAAAAATATATAATTTATTATATGAAATATTAATATAATGTAATATAAAACAATATATATATATATATATATATATATATATAATAAAAATATTATATAAAAATAAAATAAAAGATAAAAAACGATTTAAAAATCTTTTATAAAAAAAATTATATAAATATATATAAAAAAATGTAAGGATAAAAATAAAATAAGGATAAGCTGACAAAGTCATGTTGTCACTTTATCGTATGTTTATTGATGTATTTGTGAAAATGAAAAATATCTGTAAAGTTTTGACTTTAGTGACAGTCTTGGGCTCAAATCTTATAATATAGGACAAGATAAGATATAAAAAATTGGAATCTAAAATAAATAAATATTATATTTAAATATATATATATATATATATATATATATATATATATATATATATATATATATATATATATATATATAATAAATCATAAATTATTACAATATAAATATTGTAACATAAATTTAGATTAAAATATATAAAAATAGTTTTTAAAATAACTATATTTTATTATATAAACAATGTTTGCTGTTGTAAAATATATATATATATATATATATAAATAATAATATATAAAATAATACATTTTAAGTATAAAATATAAATAAACATAAATAAATACAATAAATAAATAAATATTAATTGTGGTGGGGCCAATGATAACGTTGGTAGTGTTAGTTTAAAAAAGGAAATAAGATCCTTATTGTTGAGCCCTGGAAATGCTGAGATGATGTGGAATTCATTCTGAGATCTGATGGAAATTTCAAAAAGAAAAAGAAATTCAAACAGAAAATGTGGTAGAAAGACAAAAGTACAATCAAAACCTCGGCTCACTGATCAGTAAACCGGTTTGCCTGCAATGGTGATATACTTCATTCTATTTGAGCTGTGATTCATAAAAGAGGACAAACACGAAAAATGATTATTTGAATCATGCTACACTGACGAAATTTCCAAAAATAAACCATGTAGAGTGTCTGAAAGTCCATTACTATTTCAGAAGATGTATTCATGTCAATAATAAGGTTTAAAGGTTCATGCTTCAAAGGGGGTTCAATGTCACAGTCCAGAAATGAC